>NC_041376.1:3110010-3150010 GCF_900634415.1 Cottoperca gobio
AAGAGCAGCGATGAGATCCTCAGGTCACCGAACTGCAACCCCTCTCCTCCACGACTACGCCTCGATATCCTATCCATGAAAATCACGAACAGGATTGGTGATAAAGTGCTGAGAAGTGTGATACCCCTGTAGTTGGCACACACTCTCTGGTTCCCCTTTTTAAATAGGGGAACCACCACCCCAGTCTGCCAACCCCTAGGCACTGTCCCAGACTTCCACGCAATGTTGACGAGGCGTGTCAACCAAGACAACCCCTCAACAACCCCTCAACACCCAAAGCCTGTTTGACTACCTCAGTGACTTCCATCAGGGAAATTGACGATGATCCCCCATCAGCTTCCAGCTCTGCCTCTACGATAGAGGGCGTGTTAGTCGGATTCAGGAGTTCCTCAAAGTGCTCCTTCCACCGGCCGATAACCTTCTCAGTTGAAGTCAGCAGGGTCCCACCCTTGCTGTACACAGCTTGGATGGTTCCTCGCTTCCCCCTCCTGAGGTGCCGGATGGTTTTCCAGAAGCACCTTGGTGCCGACCGAAAGTCCTTCTCCATAGCTTCTCCGAACTTCTCCCACACCCGCTGCTTTGCTTCTGACACGGCAGAAGCTGCCACCCTTCTAGTCCTTCGATACCCTGCAACTGTTTCCAGAGTGCTCCCGGATAACATAACCCGGAAGGACTCCTTCTTCAGTCGGACGGCTTCCCTGACCACCGGGGTCCACCACGGTGTTCAAGGGTTACCGCCCCTTGAGGCACCTAAGACCTTGAGACCACAGCTCATCACCGCAGCTTCAGCAATAGAGGTTTTGAACATCGCCCACTCAGGTTCAATGCCCCCAACCTCCACAGGGATGGCTGAAAAGCTCCGCCGGAGGTGTGAGTTAAAGATCCCCAGGACAGGGGCTTCCTCCAGACGTTCCCAGTTCACCCGCACTACCCGTTTGGGTTTACCAGGTCTGTCCAGAGTCTTCCCCCACCCCTTGATCCAACTCACCACCAGATGGTGATCAGTCGACAGCTCCGACAACAACAAACGACCGTTCGGTTTTAGATCAGAGAGGCCCTTCCTCCCAATCACGCCTCTCCAGATGTCTCCATCGTTTCCCACGTGTGCGTTGAAGTCTCCCAGCAAGACTACGGAGTCCCCTACTGGAACCCCCTGCAGGGCTCCATTCAGGGTCTCCAAGAAGGCCGAATACTCCGAACTGCGGTTTGGGGCATAGGCACAAACAACAGTCAGAGTTTTCCCCCCCCATAACCCGAAGGCGTAGGGAGGCGACCCTCTCGTCCACCGGGGTAAACTCCAACGTAGCGGTGCTCAGCCGGGGGCTAGTGAGTATCCCCACCCCGGCCCGACGCCTCACACCTTGGACAACTCTGGAGAAGAATAGAGTCCAACCCCTATCCAGGAGTACGGTTCCAGAGCCAAGACTGTGCGTGGAGGTAAGCCCCACCAGTTCCGGCTCCTTCCCCCACAGAGAGGTGACGTTCCACGTCCCCAGAGCCAGCCTCTGCTGCCCGGGTCTGGTCTGTCGAGGTCCCTGACCATCACTGCCACCCGTGTGACAGCGCACCCGACCCCAGCGGTTTTTCCCATGAGTGGTGGGCCCACAGGATGGATGGATGGGAGGCACCACGTAGCTTCTTCGGGCTGTGCCCGACCGGACTCCGTGGCAAACCCGGCCACCAGGCGCTCGTTGTCGGGCCCTCCCTCTGGGCCTGGCTCCAGACGGGGGCCCCGGGCTTCCTCCGGGCAGGGTCTCTCCTTTCCTTTCCCTTTCTTTCATGAAGTCGTTTTTGAACCATTCTTAGTCTGGCCCCTCGCCTGAGACCAATTTGCCTTGGGAGACCCTACCAGGAGCACTAGGCTCCAGACAACACAGCTCTCAGGTTCATAGGGACACACAAACCTCTCCACCACGATAAGGTGATGGTTCCCAGAGAGGTTATTACATGCTAAGTTAAATGCAAATTGTATTATTTTCACCATTAGTATGTTGTAAATATGCGTATATTTCAAATATATACGTTTTAAAGAGTAGTACTGTAACTAACTTTATTACACATGTATTTAAAATGAGTAACTAAAATACAATGTAAAATGCTAATCAAATGATATACTTGCTTAAAATATGTCTTAATATTTTAAATTAATATTATTACTTGTTACTTAATATTTACATATAACTCATTAATTAAAAATGTACTTTAAAGCACTTTAATAAAACATTCCCTCAGTACAAGTTTTTCCATCTTTGGTGCAGAACCTCGACTTTTACCCATCAGACCTCAGTAACCTCCCAGAATCCTTTGGGCTACCTTTTCCTGCTGCCCTTCTCATCTTCTCCTCCCGGACAAAAGGCTGCCTGTGTGCTGAAGGTTTGTTTGATTTGCTTGTTGAATTTGCGCCGTTGGTTCGAGTCAAAGAGTTGTTTTCATCGGTGGTGGAGGGAGGGCATGTCTGCTCTGTAATCAGAGTGAAAACAGAGGAGGAGGAGGAGGAGGAGGAGGAGGAGGTGGAGGTGTAGAGAGGAGAAGCTATCTGTTTGGTTTGCTTTCAGGAGGATCGTTTGTTTTGTTGATGGACAGCGCCTCAGTGTCATCACCTCTGGAGAAACATCCCATCAGCTCCGGTCAAACAACCTCTGACAGCATGAAGACAAAATACAGATTTTCATCAGTCAGCATTTCTGCTTCATCACGAGGAAGAGCAGAGCCCTGTTTACCGGTAACCATTGATTAATGACCCGCGTGAGAAGACACCGAGGCTCTCAGGGGAGCTCTATTTTACTGTCCGCATGCACCGACATTAATACTTCAGCCTACGTGCAGAAATATACGATCATAAGATCACAAGTTAGCAGAAACTTTATTCAGCGATGCAACGTTTTCTTTTAATCTCTTGATCTCTCTTCCACTGACAAACAATAAAAACACCAGTGCAGAGGAGACAGTTAGTGACACCAGGCTGCATCCCATAATAATAATAATAAAGAACGTATAGCCGCAAACGTTGGTCTTACGGAAAACACAGCAGGAATAAACAACATTGTGTTTATTAGACACAAATAAATAATAGAAACAGACGTTGCAAAGGAACTCCATTAGGGACACCTGCACAATCTAATGCACTTTAATGCAACAGCTCTGCTGTAGAGACTCTTTATGGCAGAGCAGTTGTTCTGGATTGTACTGCATTGTACACGTGTACTTAATAAAGTGTATACTATCATACAGAAAGATTACAATATTTTAGAGCACCCGCTAAATGTCTCACATGAAGCTGCAGAAGGTTTTCTCATATCATTTCTACTCTTCTCAAAGCAGCAGGCAAGAGTCAGTTCATACCTGAAGAGCTTCTTAACGTTGTCTGTCTTTAAAGAAACTTCACATATTGTCATATATGTCTGTCAGCTGCTGTATATTAATGTTGTAAAGTGTTTTACACTTGGAATTGTTCTTTATGAAAGCCCAGCTTGATGTGCAGTACACAGTCTGCCCTTTATAATTCATGTTCCTGGTTGTGAGACACTTTGACATCACTCTGAAACTCACATTCAGCCTAAAATAAAGCAGCTATGCTTCATGAATATGCAGCTCATCTATCGTGTCGTTCTGTCGCCTGTTCTGTGTTTAACTGTGTGGAAAACAACATCAATATAAAAGAAAAGAAGTTTCAGCCAGAAGAGTGGAAGATATCAGGAAGGAGAAGAACATTTTGCCCGTAATACTTTTACTGAAGTAACGTTTTACCGCGTGGTATAAGTACTTTTACTTCAGTAGAGGATCTGAGTACTCGCTCCACCGCTGGCCGACAGTGTGAAGACACCTGAAGGACCAAAACATTTCAGACTGACAGTCAACACACAAACAAAGCTCTTATTCATAAAGAGAAAACGGACTTCTTCCTCTAAACCAACTCACCTGAGACAAGGACCTGTCACACACACATCAACACACACACGCACACTCACACACTGACACACCCACACACACACACACACACACACACACACACACACACACACACACACACACCCACGCGCACACACACACACACACACACAGTGAGTCTTTATCAGTTTCAGACAGGTATGTCCTGACAGAGAGAGACTACACACATAGTTGGCAGAAAGACAGACCGCAACACGACAGCAGTGTGTGTTCAGTATTAGAATACACATATTAACACACTTAGTACCTCTCCAGTGGTGGAAGAAGTACTAAAGTATTTAAAGTATTAATACCACAGTGTAAAAATACTCCATTACTTAAGTAAAAGCACAAAATGATTATTAGTAAAAACTGCAACATTTCCCTCTGAGATGAAGAGAAGAAGAAAGTAGCAGAACATGGAAATAATCTGGTAAAGTGAAAGAACCTCACAAGTGTATCTACAGTAAGTACAGTACTGGAGTAAATATACTTTCCCCCTCTCCTCCTCTTCCTTCCTTCCTCCCTTCTCTCTCCTCCTCTTCCTTCCTCCCCTCTCTCTCCTCCTCTTTGTACCTTCCCTCTCTCTCCTCCTCTTTGTTCCTTCCCTCTCTCTCCTCCTCTTTGTTCCTCCCCTCTCTCTCCTCCTCTTCCTTCTTCCCCTCTCTCTCCTCCTCTTTGTTCCTCCCCTATCTCTCCTCCTCTTCCTTCTTCCCCTCTCTCTCCTCCTCTTCCTTCCTCCCTTCTCTCTCCTCCTCTTCCTTCCTGCCCTCTCTCTCCTCCTCTTCCTTCCTCCCCTCTCTCTCCTCCTCTTTGTTCCTTCCCTCTCTCTCCTCCTCTTTGTTCCTTCCCTCTCTCTCCTCCTCTTTGTTCCTCCCCTATCTCTCCTCCTCTTCCTTCTTCCCCTCTCTCTCCTCCTCCTCTTCCTTCCTTCCCTCTCTCCTCCTCTTCCTTCCTCCCCTCTCTCTCCTCCTCTTTGTTCCTTCCCTGTCTCTCCTCCTCTTCGTTCCTTCCCTCTCTCCTCCTCCTCTTCCTTCTTCTCCTCTCTCTCCTCCTCTTCCTTCCTCCCCTCTCTCTCCTCCTCTTCATTCCTTCCCTCTCTCTCCTCCTCTTCCTTCCTTCCTTCCCCCTCTCTCCTCCTCTTCCTTCTTTCCCTCTCTCTCTCCTCCTCTTCCTTCCTTCCCTCTCTCCTCCTCTTCCTTCCTCCCCTCTCTCTCCTCCTCTTTGTTCCTTCCCTCTCTCTCCTCCTCCTCTTCCTTCTTCTCCTCTCTCTCCTCCTCTTCCTTCCTCCCCTCTCTCTCCTCCTCTTCATTCCTTCCCTCTCTCTCCTCCTCTTCCTTCCTTCCCTCTCTCTCCTCCTCTTCTTTCCTTCCTCTCTCTCCTCCTCCTCTTCCTTCCTTCCCTCTCTCTCCTCCTCTTCATTCCTCCCCTCTCTCCTCCTCCTCTTCCTTCCTCACCTCTTTCTCCTCCTCTTCCTTACTCCCCTCTCTCTCCTCCTCTTCCTTCCTCCCCTCTCTCTCTCCTCCTCTTCCTTCCTTCCCTCTCTCTCCTCCTCTTCATTCCTCCCCTCTCTCCTCCTCCTCTTCCTTCCTCACGTCTATCTCCTCCTCTTCCTTCCTCCCCTCTCTCTCTCCTCCTCTCTTTCCTTCCCTCTCTCTCCTCCTCTTCCTTCCTTCCCTCTCTCTCCTCCTCTTCATTCCTCCCCTCTCTCCTCCTCCTCTTCCTTCCTTCCCTCTCTCCTCCTCCTCTTCGTTCCTCCCCTCTCTCTCCTCCTCTACCTTCCTTCCCTCTCTCCTCCCCTTCCTTCCTTCCCTCTCTCTCCTCCTCTTCCTTCCCTCTCTCTCCTCCTCTTTCCTTCCTCCCCTCTCTCTCCTCCTCTTCCTTCTTCTCCTCTCTCTCCTCTCCTTCCTTCCTCCTCCCCTCTCTCTCTCCTCCTCTTCCTTCTTCTCCTCTTTCTCCTCCTCTTCGTTCCTTCCCTCTCTCCCTTTGTTCTCTTCCTCTCCTATCTCCTCTCTCCTCTCTCATTCTCTACTCTTCTCCCTCCCTCCTTTTCTTCCTCTCCCTTCCTCCCCTCTCTCTCCTCCTCTTCCTCTATTTTCTCCTCCTGTGACAGTTTACCTTTGACCTCTGTCTCACAGTGAGGGTGTGTTTGTTTCGCTGGCCGGCGCTGCCTTGTTTGTTTCACAACAGCTCAGTTTCTTGTTTTCAGTCTGACGCCTCTGACGCTGTGACACTGCGGTCATGAAATCTGAGAAATTAATCAGAGCTATTGTTCTTTGTGTGTGTGTGTGTCTATGTGTGTGTGTGTGTGTCTGTGTGTGTCTGTGTGTGTGTGTGTGTGTGTGTGTGTGTGTGTGTGTGTGTATGTTTGCAGGCTATCAGTTTCTCTGTGTTTAGTTTTGTTTATACTGTGTCTCTGAGGACAACAAAGCAAACACTCTTTGCTTGTGTGTGTGTGTGAGTGTGTGTGTGTGTGTGCGTGTGTGTGTGTGTGTGTGTGTGTGTGTGTGTGTGTGTGTGTGTGTGTGTGTGTGTGTGTGTGTGTGCTTACTGAGTAGTCTGTGTACTTTCATACTTTGTTGCCCTAAGTATAGTACTTGTGTTTTCTCTTTCGTAAACAAAGGCAAAACAAGTCTGCTGTGTGTTTGTGTGTTTTTAGATGTTTTTGTTTTTTTCATTTAAGGACAACAAAACAAAAATCTCTCTGACTTCTGATGAGTAAGTCAGGGGAGAAAGTACGCGTACATGTATTTCTATTTTATGCAGCTTTATACTTTATACTCTAATAAGTTACTTTGCAAATGACAGTCTACATCTCCTTTTCAGTCCAGTGAAAACCTCGAACCTCCAGATGTGTTGATGTTTAATGTGTGTGAGCAACTGAAGGATGAAGTGTCCTCTGGTGTCAAAATATGAAAGCTGACAGGCCGAGCCATTCTGCTTCTTTGTGCCAAAATAGAGTATTTTCAAAGTTTTAACCTGGAAGCGGACGTGTACGATCGTGCACACACAGCCTCCCTCTTTCATTGCTTCAACCACCTCCTTGAAAAGGTCAACGTTACGATATAAGCGCATATCCCAAAACCTGCAGCTGCGTCACTGAGTTTCATCTTTTATTCAAACACATGATCAGTTTCCAACTTTCTGTGAAACGACCGACTCTCTCCGGTTACACAGACTCAACCTCAGCCTGTCTGTTTACATATTTCACCTCGCTAAGTACATGTGTGTGTTGTTCTTTCTCTGGGCACAACAAAAACAAGCGCTCCCTTGACTTCTTTGTGTCTATTGACATACTTCCTTCCTCTAAATTACCTGTGTGTGTGTTTCCCCTTTTCTCTCCCTCCACAACACAAACCAAGCGCTCCCTCCCAGTTTACCTGTCAGGCCCGGCCCCGGCTTGTTTACATACTTTGCGGCTCTAAGTACATGTGTATGTTTTCACAGTGTTTCCTTTCTTTGGGTACAACAAAACAAGCGCTCCTCTCTTGAACATGACAGCTCGCTCTAAAGCTAATGTTGCCCTCGGGGGGCCGAGGAGGAGGAGGAGGAGGAGATGATTCATAACGACCTGCCATCCTGTCAACACACACACACACACACACACACACACACACACCACACACACACACACACACACGCACAAACTCAGCCTGCAGGGACAATAGGTGCTGTTGCTTTTAAGGGTGAGTCCAACCTGGATCATCTTACCTTTCCTCTCTCTCTCTTCAAGTCATTTGTACTCCCCCTCTTCCTCCCCCCTTCACCATCATTAACAGCTAAAGTTACTCCCCCCCCCTTCTTCACTTCACCTCACCCCCCTCCCCTCGACCTGCAGATCCAACCCCCCCCCCCCTCCCTCCGAGCTAAACACACTCTGTCACTGTCCTGAGTGTGTGTGTCCATAGGTATGTGTGTGTGTGTGTGTGTGTGTGTGTGTGTGTGTGTGTGTGTGTGTGTGTGTGTGTGTGTGTGTGTGTGTGTGTGTTACCATACCTGCTAACTCCAGCACGCTGTGTTAAACTCCCACAACTTCGACATGTTTTTAAAGGGCCAGTCCAACATTTGTAACGCTATCTTCAGTGGTGGAAGAAGAATTTAAATCCTTGTAAAAGTACTGAGAAGGAAGTAAAACGTATAATATTTCCTTCTGAGATGTAGCGGAGTAGAAGTATAAAGTTGCGGAAACACTCGAGTAAAGTATTTTGAATTTGTATCTCAGTACAGTAGTTGAGTAAATGTACTTATATTTCCACCACTGAAGAGTGAGACGTTAAGATGTCTGTGTGTTCCGGGTGTGTTTAGCCTAGCTTAGCATCAAGACAGGAAGTGAAACTGTTAGCGTAGCTCCACCACAAGAGGAAAAGAACTGCTGTTTTTGTTAGACCTTGTTAACTTTGCCCACTTTCTCGTATTTAGTAATCTGTGCAATGACCTTAAAGTTAAATATGATTTAATCTAAAGCACCAACAAGTCTGGACATGTTGGTGCAACGTGAAGGGGTTCAGGTTTTGTGCAGTTTCACTTTCTGCCAGATTTCATTTCTGTTTTTAATCTCTGATTAATAAAACTCAATTAAAAATGGATTATTACGTAAGAGTATCCGAAAGATGTTTCAGATGAGACTCAACGTGATCTAAGAAGAATCTGTATGTTCAACAGTTAGTGAGGAATAAATGTTTTACAGTCAAAGGAGTTCATGTGAGGAAATCAATGTTTGTAGTAAAAAAAACATATTGAATGGAAATGAGATGGATGACTGACACAAAGACGGGTTGTTTTGTTTTTGAATGCTTGATTTTGATTTGATTTGATTGATTAGATAAAGGTGTGTGTGGTGAACACTCGGGCGGAAAGTTGGAATATTGATATTTAACAGTAGATTTATTGATTACATTTTTTTTTGTTAAAGGGATAGGACTTCATAAGTTCTTCTTTCTCATGAAGTAACCTGGCTGGTTTAGTTTTAGCTGGTGTATATATATATATGTAAATATTCTTAGAAATTAAAGCTCAAACATCTTTCCCATTTGTGTCCAAAGACCATATTTTGTTTTTAAATGTCTTGTATATGTGTGAATATCTTTGATGTTTGGAGTACATAGATACCAAATACTTGATTGTGCTCCTTGTAGTTTCTGATACAGACGTTATCGTTAGTCTTCGGGCACATGGGGCTACTGATTCTTCCTAAAATATAATAAAAAAAACAGACCAATATTGACATTTCTTTCAGATTTGTGTGTTAAGCAGGTCCAGAGACGTCTTACAAACACACCTGATTCTCTGTGCTGTCTCACAGATGTCTTCAGGTGATTCCCACCTTTATTAATGACTCAGACCAGCGACCTGATGCCTCGCTAACCTCTTTTCTCCCTTCACCTTTCCCAGCAGCCTCCCCCTCCGAGACCCCCCTGCTCTGTAAACACCAGTTCGGTGGGAAAGTTTGCTTCATCCGTCTCATCCTGTCAGGTAAGATGAGACGAGGCGGCTGCAGTCCGCCGATCGATCTTCCTCTGCAGCAGATCACTGTCACACTTCTTATTGCTGCTGCTGCTGCTACTGCATCCTCCTCCAACTACACCTGTCCACATTCAGGTAACAGCGTATACATGTGAAACCACAGTGCAGCAGTACAGAATATAAATTGAGATGAAAAAAAATAATTAAAAGTAAGGAAAAGACCATCAGATTCGATATCTATTAACGTGAAAATGTGGCCTAAAATTGAGCTTCCTGACATGTTAACCTTATTTTAGCTCCAGGGAATTCAATTCAATTCAACATACCAGACGATAACTTGGTCTTGTACGACCTTTAGTGTTTATTGGCTAATGTGTGCAATTGAAAGCAGGATTATTCTTCCCCAAATGAATGTGCTTTTGTTTAATTTTATGTCCATTACCAAGCAGAATTCCAGCAATTGCAGTACTTGAGTAAATGTACTTTCCACCTCCTTGGTCCACCAGTCCCTCAGAATTGTACTTAAGTACAGTACTTGAGTAAATGTATTTAGTTGTTTTCCACCACTGGCCTCCTCGGATGTGAACCTTCAGGTGTTTGTGTGTCTCAGGTCATGTTGGTGTTGGATCAGCCAGGTGCTGAGGATTAGTGTCGCCAAACTCTCTGTACCTTGAAGAGCAGCCGGCGCTTATCGCCAAAACAGGAGACGAACAAAAACAGATGATTAAAGCTTCAGTCTGAAGGTTAAATATTTAATATGAGGATATTTCTACAGACAGAGAGACAGGTGGACGTACAGACAGGGCCGAGGTCATAGACTGATAGGTGCGGGACGATCAAAACTGTCGATGATTTCTTCCCAAGTCATTCCAGAACTGAGTCGAATGAACCAGAGCTGTAGACTTGATAATTGACTTGGACTGTTGTCGGTTTGGACTTGTTACAAAAGACTTAAGTTGTACTTACGCAGAATGACTCAAGTGTTAAACTTGGGTCTGTCTTTAATAACGTATCTCGACTTGGACTCGTCTCAAATGACTTGTGTCCTGATCCGGCCTTGTCTTGAATGATTTGAGACTTAACTTGAACTTGTGTCAATTTGGACTTGTTACTTAAGACTTGGGTTTGACTTATGAGGAGTAACTCAAGTCTTAAACTAGACTTAACTTAAACTTGTGACAACTTGGACCTCATCTTGGACTTGTGTGACTAAATGACTTGTGTCCTGATTCGGCCTTGTCTTGAATGCATTGAGATTTAACTTGAACTTAATCTGAGTGACTGGTTGGGCTGGTCTTCACTGAACTTGGAGTTGGGTCATTTGGACATTTAAAAAAAACAATAGTTTGTTTTGCTGCCGCCAGTATTTTGATACCTGCAATAATAAACTGCCTTTTGTTGTTACCACAAGTAAATAGGGTCTCACCAAATCCACCAGGAACATAATCTTACGGATTAACATTTTAAATCCCAAATCATCCAGTCAGGTCCAAGTAAAGTCTTCAGGGAGACATTAAGACTGACGCCATTTGAGCAAAGTCCAACTCAATTCTCAAGAAGATTCCAAGTTAAGCTTTGAGTCATTCAAGACCAGATCAAGTTAAATCTCTAGTAATTTCAGACATGACAAAGTCTCAAGTCATCACAGACAAAAGACCCACAAGATTAGAAAGTAAAATCCAAGTTAAGTCTAAAATCAAAACAAGTCCAAGTTAAGAATCAGGTCTCCTCTCAAAGCAGTGTTGACTGACCAGAGGGTGAAATCAGGAAACGGTCTTGAACTCACACACACATGGGAAGGCAATGTAAAAGCTAAACGGAGCGCTTGAGAAAAACTCTCTGTTTGAGTGCGCTGAGTGAAGCTTTAAACAGTCAGACAGACTTTAACTTTATCGGCCGACAGTTTGGACACAGACAGACTGCTGTGGGCAAACACACACACACAGATGTACACACACAAGCAGTGAAAGACATACACAAACAGGGACGCAGACAGATTAGCACACACACACACACACGCTCAGCTGTTTCTGTTTAAAGTAGAAACTGAGTGTTTTTGTTCAACAGTGTGTTTCTGTGTTGTGTGTGTGTTATGTAGCTGCTATCAGCAGTGGTGGAAAAAGTGTTCTAATCTCCTCTTTTAAATTTATTTTCCAGCTCCAGAGGCTTGTTTGAACCTCGATCATTATTGAACCACAACGCTGCAATTGGGCTCTAAATATAGATCGTTCATTTTTCTTTGGGGCGCCTGAGGTTCAAACTGTAATCAGTCCAGTCCATGTTCAGTTGATATTCCCTGATTTAATTCTAATAGTGCTAACAGAAAGAAAGACTGAAACAGAAACTGGTCCTATTTAAATCCGCACACATTTTCACGCTCAGTTTTCAGGTGGTTTCATCAATGACTGAGTGATTCCTTCTCTTCGTATTGAGCTCAGACGTGTCTTTGTCTCTTTCTGCCCTTTCACTTGTCAGCCTGGTTTCACTAATGTACAGCGTTTTTGTTCTCCAAGTACAAAACAAACCCATTTCTCTCACTAGGAACAGAAAATAGAAAAAGAAAATGGGTTTATTTTGCTTGACATACAGGCCTAACCTTAAATTTGCTAGGATAAATTGTATTTATAATAAAGACAGCTATTTGTAATTCTATGTTAAAAGTGTTTTACTTTCAAAATTAACAATAAATATTGTTGAAATGATATGAACATGTACAGTGCTGTATATAGGATATACATCTGGTATATAGGAACACTGCATATATTATTTATTCTCATCCATTATAGTTAATTTTGGTAAATGTTCTGATATTTTTGAGATTCCATTGGAACACTCTCTTCTTCCTCCGTCAAACTTTCTCTTCATCTGTCATTACCTCCTCACCAGCAAACAAAGCAGACAAAACACACACTCACTCACACACTCACTCACACACTCTCAAGACATTCACAGGGAGAAAGAAAGAAATGAGGAGGGGTACTTTTAGCCAGGAGGTTAAAGGTCAGGGGCCCTTAAACCAACACTTTGGCCCTCTATAGCTCACAGCAATTACCTCTCAGACACACACACACACACTCAGAATGGATTCACTTCACCAGCAGCACCAATTAATGGTGGTGGAAATGGTTGAAAGGGAGAGGCCATGGACACAATCATGGTCACTTATATTCAGGGGCCCCGGACCCCTCGCTCGCTTTCTCACCCGAAAAAACAGATCGAGGGAGAAAAGAGAGAGAGAGAAAAAGACTAAGGGCGAATTAAGAGTGCAAATTAACTCTCTTTTTCCTGCTCTCTCCCTCTCTCTCTGTCTCCGTCAGTGAGCGAGTCGCTGTCTTTTCAGACGGATAATGAGGCCGTCTTTGACGCTGCAGATCAGACGCACAATGCCACACATCCAATCCATGTGACTCGCTCATCTCACCTTCGCCGCGCTAACTGCCAATAATTGGCTGCTTTGCATAGTGGAGGCTGGTGCACGTGAATACAGACGGCTGGGGTTTTTTTCTTTTTTGCAGGAATGCTGTTTGTTCAACATACAGAGTGAGATATCAGAATGTTTTTAGACACACTGTCCGTGATACAGTTCAACGACGAATTGAGATGATGGAGCTGCGATTTAGCATTGATTCAGAAGACTTTTAGATCCCATTTCCACTAAAGTTTCTCGTCTCCAGATAAAAAGTGGAAGGCCCAGGTGTAATTTAACAGCACTTTCATCTTCACTCACATAGTCACATAGATGCTTCTCCGATCACAAATCTAAATGCAATCCCATTTTGTTTTCTGGGCTACATCTAAATCAAGGCCGGCCCTCCTCCAGTCCACACGGAGGTGGTGATGCACCCGGAACTGTTTGGTGACAAAAACACCAGAAGAATAAGAACTTCTAGACTTAAGCAGTTTAGTTACTTCAATAATGATTTATTTAATTCCTTGTTTTGCTTTGTTTTTATATATTTTTACAGCTGATCCGACTTTCACTTTAGTTTATTTGGTGGAAACTTTTAGGAACATGAAACTTGCTGTAAGATCATTTTATATATATATATATATATATATATATATATATATATTTGTATTAATCCGTTGTAAGTCTATGGGAAGCCTTGAGCGGGTCATTAACAGATGGGTCATAAGCAAAAGGCAGTTTTCAATATCAGTCGGTTCACCTCTTACACGGATTATCAGGCTTAAAGTACAAAAAGTAAAATTACTAATTTTTGCAGAATAATATAAATTACATTTTGTAGTTATAATAATTGGTGTATTAACGTGTTCATCATTTTAAATACTTTACCGGCTGTGTAGCTTGTGGCTTTAGCAAGTACGGTACAAGTACCTCAAAATTGTACTAAAGTACAGGCTAAATGTAACTTTCCACCTTCTCCGCCGTAGACTGACATGTACTTACATTTTCAAGGAGCTGCGCCTCCTTCCTATGTTTCCTGACAGATTCCAGAGGGATTATGGGAAACGAAGACTCCTTCAGAGGATCTACACATCTAGCCTATAATCGCATGCAGCGTGTGTGTGTGTGTGTGTAAAACACGTACTCACACACACAACCTCTTGCCCCATGTGTTCATTTACAGCAACATACATCGATGTATATGCATGGTTTTGCACATTCACACTCTCATATGCGCACTGGCACACACATGGCTGCATACACTTGATGTGTGTGTTTCAGTATGAAAATGTGGGTAAATATCAGATATTACACACACATACACACACCCTCGGGGGCAGGGTGACACAGTGCGTGTCGGCAGTGTTAATGTATTCATGTGACTTCTGTCTGTGTGTAAATTCAGATTTACACTCTGTCGGTCCCCACTGACACAAACAAACTTTATTCTGAAGATACGTCAAGTTCACTAACAAGTTACAAAGAAAACACAAAGATTTTAATTTAGCGGGTGGTCAACTTCCTGCTTCAGTGTACTTGCTGGATTGTTCTTGTTTTGTATGTTGAGTAAACTTTGGTGCTAACACTTTAGCATTCAGTATGACGAGTGATAAACATGTCGCAGCGCCGTTAACACGGAGGTGCCCGGAGATTATGACATCTTCGTCTCATAGTTGTGAGAAGAGGGAAATGACTGAGGACCACGATGACACTTCCTGATTTAATTTAGGCTTTTATTAACACAGAGTGAGTTACAACAAGCTCTCAGTTTATTAAAAGTTCAAACCTGGCAAGTCGGATGCTAATGGGTCCTTAATGTCCTGTTTGAAAATGATCTCTTAGCTGCTCTAGAAGATTACGCGTCTTGCTAACACTTTAGCAAACACTATTTGGAACGATGATACACATTTGAACCTTTTGGCGGTTTGGATTACCCGTTTCAAAAGTTATCAACCCATAAAATCCTTATCAGTTGTGATCACTATCATTATTATGCTTTAGACAAACGGCACTTACCCGTACGTGTGGAACGGTCGCAGTTTTAACCACGTAGTCAACGTGAATTGAAACAAAACTCGAGATCGAGAAATCGAGAAAGAACGAGATCAGCGGATACAAGCGGCCAAAATGTGTTTTCTCAGACGGGTGGCTGGCGTCTCCCTTAGAGATAGGGTGAGAAGCTCAGCCATCCGGGAGAGACTCGGAGTAGAGCCGCTGCTCCTTTACGTTGAAAGGAGCCACTTGAGGTGGTTCGGGCATCTAGTAAGGATGCCATGTGGGCGCCTCCCTAGGGAGGTGTTCCAGGCACGTCCAGCTGGGAGGTGACCCCGGGGAAGACCCAGGACTCGGTGGAGAGATTATATCTCCTCACTGGGAACGCCTCGGGATCCCCCAGTCGGAGCTGGAGGATGTGGCCCGGAGAAGGGAAGTTTGGGGTTCCTTACTGGAGCTGCTGCCCCCGCGACCCGACCCCGGATAAGCGGTAGACGATGGATGGATGAAACAAAACTACTTGGTTAGGTTAAGGAAAAGACCGTGGTTTGGGTTCAAATAAGTATGTTTGCTATGTAACTTTAGTTACGTACATAAGTTAAGTGCGTTTGCTGTCAGATAACTTGCGCACGTAAATTAAAATAAGTCAACGTGAGTTTCACACGGGACACACACACAGAGGTCTATTCGCTAACTCCTTCTCTGTCCAGTTTATAATACCAAGACAGTTTTCTCTCTTTCAGTTTGTTTACTTGCTGATATTTACCAACGTTTTAAAGCTGTAGCTCTGAGGAAGTAGTTTTTTGTGGGCGTTGTGTGAATACAAGTTGTTCTCACACTTCGCTCTTACACTTTCCCAGAACATGTGTGTTGTGCTTGTAAAACAGAACATGAACCCCATCAGCTGATAGATTGGTCTTAATATTTACTGATGAACTTTAATCACTCAGATCTAAATGAGACGCAGTTTGTCTGTCTGTTGGCAATCACTCTTCTTCTTCTTCTCTGGCTCATATTGTCGGTCGTTTAAAACCTTCGGAGTAGAGAGGGGGTCGACCTCCGGCTGATCCCTCCGAGCTCCGAGTGTTTGGAGTCAAACTTCAGTTCCGTCTGATCTATCGGCCGCAGTGTTTAGGACCAAACCTTCACCAAATCACTCAGCACACACACAATGGATCACACACCGGGGACAAAGAGAGTGTGTGTGTGTGTGTGTGTGTGTTGACCATATTCGTCTTCTCCGTCAGCAGCCAATTGGTCAGCTCATTAGAGGATCATACATCAGAGATGGCCTGACCTCCCTCCTCGCTCTCTTTCTCTCTCTGTGACTCGGTTCAGTGTTTAGATCCTCTAACAGTCGACAGTTTTCGACTGAACAAGTTCATCTTAAAGGTTCTTCCCAGAAATGAAGTCTTCTTTTGTCCGTTTATGAAAGAAACAACTTTGGCTGTCATCAGGAATCCAATGTGTCCCAGTCAGTTGTTTAATCCCTTGAACATTCGGCTGTTTTGTTCACCAGCGGTGCAAAGTAACTAAGTACATCTTTTTAAAGTACAAATTTGAGTTACAGCTTTTTTCGGTATGTTGACTCAAGTACTGTAAAACTTATTTTATTTTCATTTTGTTCTACTTTAAAAGTAGAAAGTATTGTACTTCAGGTATTTTTGAGGTATTTCCATTTTCTGCTACTCTACACCTCTACAGCAACACGTCTCAGATGGAAATGTACTTTTTTACAATCATTTGACAACTTGAGCTACTTTCAGTTTAAAGCTTTTGTCTTGAAGATATATGTTATTTCACTATCTATCAACAAATAATATAACACAATGGTGAATGAGCCTATGGCCCAGTGCATTTGCAGAATCACTAACTGTGCTGCGGCGAAATTTCTCTAGGAAGTGAAATCCAAAAACACACCTGCAATTACCGCTTAACGCCAAAGGGGCCGCCAAAGACAACAAAACAGAGATCTTCAAGATTGTAACTTTAATAATACAAAAATGTGATATATTATTAAAAGACAGTGGTGGAATGAGTATTCTTAAGTAAAAGTTGTAACACAATGTAAAGATACTCACCAAATGCTCATTTTAGTTACTGTGTATACTGCTGGGTAGTTTATTATATACTGATACATCATAATGTATTAGTTGGTAACATTTTGCATCGAAATTAGAATTTGTAAATCAGCTAAAGTTAAGTATTATATACATGCAGTATGCTGAGGCTGAGGCCTTCTTGTTCCTCTGTATCCTCTGAACTGGGACACAGCTGCTGTTTCCATGTAAATGTTGTGCAAATTTGAACCAAATCTCCCAAAAAAAACTTGTTTCAAATTTAAATCAGTGTTTTTACAAACGAATGCAATGTGAAAGTTCTCAAGTGGACGTGAAAAGATGACACAACGAGAGGTTCAGTAACTCATCAGAAACTCTTATGTCACGTTCATGAATTCATTTATTTCCACTTCTGAAACAGTTATCGGCAGTTATAAGACAACGCTGCATCTTCACAGGTTTTGTAACATCATTGTTTATTCTAAAAATCAGTTTCCATGAGCCTTCATCACATCTTCCTTCTTTGGGTTAGGGTTAGTTTATTAGGTTATTGCAACAACAACAAACTTTTGTATTAATAAGCCAACTTTTCAATTGCAGCTTGTAGGGTTTCTACAGTCAGACCCAAATATCTCAACAAATATTAAAATGACACCAATGAAATTTGGAGCAAACATTCATGATCAAAGGAGGATGAATCCTCCTGACTGTGGCGACCCCCTGACCTTTCCTGCCGCGCCACCAGCATGTCAACATTTTCCCTTTTCATGTAAAATTTACCACAACTCTCAGGAGATGTTGTTGAATGAGTGTGTTAGACCGGGTGTGATGAGCAGTTCACTTAACATTTGTCATTGTAATTGAATAAATATGTCATTTATAATCTCATCTCAATGTCCATTTAGTAGGCGTTCTAGAGCGTTCGTCATATTTCACGAACTTCATCAGCAGGTAGAGTTTGTCCAGTTGTCGTAGATGTTCAGAATTAGGACTTCTCCTGAATTTTGGTTTTAAAGACTAAAAGCATTTCACCTTCAGGTCCAGCTTCCAATCACATCACAAGATCTTCCCGGCAGATAACCTTTAGCTGACAAAGTTAGATGACTCTAACATCTCAGAGGATGTTTTAAATGCTGTTAGACGTTCTGACAATCCAACACGTCTTCATAACTAAACAACATATATGACCACTGGAGAGTACTAGCAAAAGCTTAGCCTGCCTTTCTGTCTATTTTACTCTAAATGGGACCATCATTTACAAAACGAACATCATGCTGCATAGAAGAAGACTTGAACTACTTGAAATAGCTATTGAGACGACAAACTCTTTCCATTGCACCTGCTGGCCATTATAAAGAATGCAGCTTTAAAGCACTTGTGCGGTGGCTTCACTTTTGAGACACGGAGGCAACGTTAACTTCTTTATACACACTATTTGTGAAGCACAGTAACCATCGGTGTAAAAAGAACAAAACATTGCTTCTTCTGATATTAATTTCAGACCTTTGGCTCATTAGATCTTAACAAAAACCTCTGTACATACACACACTGTATGTATATATATATATATATATATATATATATATATATATATATATATATATATATAAATATATATCCTACCAAATATACCCACTTAACTCACCCTGACAGCCCCCTCCTGTCCCTGCTGCTGTTGCCATTGTCCTAATACTCACAAGCCAATTTTATCAAACCCAGTTAACAGCCTGCAGAACTTCACCGAGCTGATAGACTGACAGCTCTCTGACAAAAGGCACACAGGAGAAATTCCCCTTTCCGCTAATATCTGCTGTCAGCCCGAACGCATCTAAAACGCCGCTAATGCGTTGCCCCTCTGCCGCTCTGCCCCCACCAAACTCCACCACCACCACCACCTCGCTCCAGCCGACAGACAGAAAAAAAGAGAGTGATATGAATACTCTGAGCATAACAATGCTAAGAAAAAAAACTGCTCTCTAATAGCGGCGGCAAATAGTGAAACATATTTAGTCTGACAAAAGGAGCTTCTGTGTAACTGGATGTTCAATCTTCCCAGGTGTCAGTGCCTTCACACAGGAGGGGAAATGGGTGCCAGACGGAGAGACATCCAAACCCCAAAAGTGCATCCTAAGTAGGCGTTGTGTTGCCGAGTGATCGTGATAGTGATAGCAGCATGATGATGATGATGGTGATGGTGATGGTGATGATGATAGTGCTGCTATTTGGCCTTGATGGGACCTTGTTTTTTGCCGTTACGCAAACAGTTTGTGTCGCAGCGTCCACTGTTTGGCTGTTGTCTCTATGAGCAAAGCTTGGAAAACAAAAGAAGGTGTTTTATCGTAGCGTGGTTGGCGGTTGGAAAGAGGTAGAAGCTTTTTCTTTTGCAGTTTAACGTCACATTTACCCACTAAATCTTGTGCGGTTTGTCCAGAACGTTCATCTGATGAATGATAAGCTGAAAAGTCAAAATGTCCCAGAGAAGGTGAAGCAATCAGACCAAACGTTAGCTGAGAAATTGTTATCTGAAGTTATGTCAAGAATTTTATTGACTTTTGACTCCAGAACAGCACATTTCAAGAGTGTGTGAGTATAAAACATGTGTGCTTAGTTCAAGCCTGAGTATTCACATCCTAACTTAAAGTATAACTCTGGTGATATTCTATTCTCACAGGACGCTGGCCGGACACAAACGCATTGAAGCCTGACAATATGTATTTTTATGTGGTAAACAGCTGCTGTACAAGGTAACTCAATACTCTAAATATATAGTAACGCCGGACTTAAAAACATTTAAAATGACTGTACTTTAGTGCAGTACCTGTATTGTGTGTGTGTAAAAGCACTGCCTGACCTTTATCTGTACTGCATCATCGTCATCATCACCACAGCAGCGATCCTTACCGATAGACACACCTGAGAAAGAAAAACGCACACACACACAAATACACACACAATCAGTGTGTGTGTGTGTGTGTGCGTGCGTGTGTGTGTGTGTGTGTGTGTGTGTGTGTGTGTGTGTCTGTGTAAGACACGGCAGCCTTTTCTTTGTTTAGTTGAAATGACACTAACAGCTTTTTGCTGTCTGCAAGTGTAGGATGTCAAATACACACACACACACACACACACACACACACACACAAAAACACATTCAGTAATACAGGTCGAGAGATAGTGTGTGTGTGTGTGTGTGTGTGTGTGTGTGGTGTGTGTGTGTGTGTGTGTGTGTGTGTGTGTGTGTGTAGGTTGTTACTGAGTTAATGTGTGTTTAGATTTTATATTTGTTTTGTTTATTTTCAAGATCAGGTTCATGTATTTGTATATTTGTTATTGTTTATTTGTGTGTGTGTGTGTGTGTGTGTGTGTGTGTGTGTGTGTGTGTGTGTGTGTGTGTGTGTGTGTGTGTGTACGTGTGTGTGTGTGTGTGTGTGTGTGTGTCTCTTGTTGCCTGTTGTCAGCCTGGAGACGGTTACCTTGGAAACCAAGGACTGCGGTGATGGAGGAGAGAGAGACTTGAGTTGATTGGCATCTCTGTGTATCTGTCCCTCTCTCTGTCTCTATCCAGGTTTCCATCCATATGTTTTGCCAATTGGAACCAAATTTCCCGAAAATCGGCGGGACAAAATGCAAACGTATTCTTGTTTCTGTCCACTGTCGTTGTGTCATCGATATATAAGCAGTGGCGACAATCCTATTTAGAAAACTGGATGGAAATATGACGTTTCTGTTGGCTTCATGTATTAATGTGAGGAAGGATACATTAGATCTGTGGCGAGCGAAAACCCGATGCTACTGTTCAACAGATCAGAGGCTTCAGCGGCCGTTGAAGTCGTAAGCGTCACGTACGTCATAAATGAAGGCTAAACCTGTTTCCACTGCACTTTGTACATCACACATGTTGCTTTGATCGATGCACCAACTTTTCCACCTCACCCACCTGCTTTTTTAGCAATATTTCCAAATTCTTCCAAAATTTTCCAAAGTTTTCTTCCAAAAAGTTTTCTTTGATGCTTAAATTGAAATTCTCTCTCTCTCTCTCTCTCACCTCTCTCTCTCTCCTCTCTCCCTCTCTCTCCTCTCTCTCTCCCTCTCTCTCTCTCCCTCTCTCTCCCTCTCTCTCTCCTCCTCTCTCTCTCCCCTCTCTCTCACCTATCTCTCTCTCTCTCTCATTCTCTCTCGTCATTCTCACTCTCTCTCTCGCATCTCTCTCTCTCCTATCTCTATCTCTCCTATCTCTCGCTCTATATATATATCTCTCTCTCTCCCTAGCTCTCTCTCTCTCTCTCTCTCTCCTCTCTCTCTCTCTTCATCTCTCATTCTCTCGTCTCATTTCCTCATCTCTCTCCTCGCTCTCTCCTCCTACTCTTAATCTCTCTCTCTCTCTCTCTCCTCTCCGCTATCTCTCCTCTCTCTCACTCTCTAGCTCTCTCTCTCCATCTTCCTTCTCTCGTTCTCTCTTCTCGTCTCCTTCTTCTCTCTCCCTCGCTCTATTCCTCTCCCTCCTCCTCATTTCTCTCCTCTCTCTCTCGCTCTCTCTCTCTCTCTCTCTCTCTCTCTCTCTCTCTCAGAAGAGGATACAGGAACAGATAAGAACGCAGACGTTTTAAATCTTGTACGGTGTAGTCGTGTTAGAAAGGCATCCATTCACAACCGGTATGGACCGGAGGACTGATTACAGCCACTAATGACTTATTCAATGCACATATGGACGTATGATTATTGTATTTAGACAGAGTTTAAACTGAAGCCTTTAAGGTCTTGATTACAGACAAAAAGGAGATTTCAGCAGTGTTAATTTTCTCTTTTTATCGCTCTCCATCCCTCCTCCTGCCTCCCAGAAGTCGTCACACACACTCACACAAACACACACATATAATTTCTTCCACTACATCAGCACTGTCTTGTCTGGGTCTTTGTGTCAAAATCTCTCTCTCTTTCTGTCTCTCGCTGGTCGTAACAATAGCATGTTGTCTAAACAGACACACAGCACAAGTGTGTAGACGATGTGTATGTTTATGTCTGTGAATTATTTCCAAAGGCATCATGGGAAACAAAACAGAGACAAAAAAGTAGGGATGAGGGACAAGAGGAAGAAGAAACAAGAAAAGACGAGCTCACAGGGGGAAATGTCGGTCTGTAAAATTCACATACACACAAATGACACGCACACAAACAACAGTGGCAAGATTTAATACGGCGTTGAGGGTATTGAGGGTGTGGAAGTGTGAGATTGGGGGAGTGGGAAACGCCACCGCCGCCTTCTTCTCCGCCTCCGGTGAATTGGATCATCAACCACATCCCAAGACGCTCACAAACACACACACACACATACACACACACACAGTTATTAGGTGAAGCAGGTACAGCTGGGACTTGGATTTAAAGACAACACCACCTGGCCTGATGGTAGTCTGACAGTGATTAACACACACACTCGCCACACAAAGACACAAAGGCACAGATGCATATACACTTTCACTTCATATGTACACAATGATTCACTTCACATACAGATATCACAGATTAAAACACTCCACACATTCTTCTTCTGCTGCTGTGATGGCACAGACGGCGGTTTGTTGTTTGGTTTTGTAGCTCGTGTTTTTATATTAGATTTATGATTGATGAACAGTGTGTGAGATGTAGTTGTTTGCTGTTGTTTGAGTCAGATGTTTCAGATCTGTACATTCAGTATAGAAAAAGGTGGACGATGCGTTAAGGCTAGTTTAGCACAAAGACTGGAAACGGGTGGAAACAACTTATTTAGCTTGTTAAAAATGACTTATCTTTAGTTACAATAATTATGTAACCCTCTGTTAGTGGTGGAGTGGAGTTATGTTAATGTTTGGTCCAATAGTAATGTGGGTTCTAGCCTTGGTTTGGTCCAATAGTAATGTGGGTTCTAGCCTTGGTTTAGTCCAATAGTAATGTGGGTTCTAGCCTTGGTTTGGTCCAATAGTAATGTGGGTTCTAGCCTTGGTTTGGTCCAATAGTAATGTGGGTTCTAGTCTTGGTTTGGTCCAATATTAATGTGGGTTCTTGCCTTGGTTTAGTCCAATAGTAATGTGGGTTCTAGCCTTGGTTTGGTTCAATAGTAATGTGGGTTCTAGCCTTGGTTTGGTCCAATAGTAATGTGGGTTCTAGCCTTGGTTTGGTCCAATAGTAATGTGGGTTATAGCCTTGGTTTGGTTCAATATTAATGTGGGTTTTAGCCTTGGTTTAGTCCAATATTAATGTGGGTTTCTAGCCTTGGTTTGGTCCAATATTAATGTGGGTTCTAGCCTTGGTTTGGTCCAATAGTAATGTGGGTTCTAGCCTTGGTTTAGTCCAATAGTATGTGTGTTCTAGTCTTGGTTTGGTCCAATATTAATGTGGGTTCTAGCCTTGGTTTGGTCCAATAGTAATGTGGGTTCTAGCCTTGGTTTGGTCCAATAGTAATGTGGGTTCTAGCCTTGGTTTGGTCCAATAGTAATGTGAGTTCTAGCCTTGGTTTGGTCCAATAGTAATGTGTGTTCTAGCCTTGGTTTGGTCCAATAGTAATGTGGGTTCTTGCCTTGGTTTAGTCCATTAGTAATGTGGGTTCTAGCCTTGGTTTGGTCCAATAGTAATGTGGGTTCTAGCCTTGGTTTGGTCCAATAGTAAATGTGGGTTCTAGCCTTGGTTTGGTCCAATATTAATGTGGGTTCTAGCCTTGGTTTAGTCCAATAGTAATGTGGGTTCTAGCCTTGGTTTGGTCCAATAGTAATGTGGGTTCTAGCCTTGGTTTGGTCCAATAGTAATGTGGTTTCTAGCCTTGGTTTGGTCCAATATTAATGTGGGTTCTAGCCTTGGTTTAGTCCAATAGTAATGTGGGTTCTAGCCTTGGTTTGGTCCAATATTAATGTGGGTTCTAGCCTTGGTTTGGTCCAATAGTAATGTGTGTTCTAGCCTTGGTTTAGTCTAATAGTAATGTGTGTTATAGCCTTGGTTTGGTCCAATAGTAATGTGGGTTCTAGCCTTGGTTTAGTCCAATATTCTCTTGTGTTTTAGCCCAAGCTTTGTTAAATATTCTGTATTGATTCGGTACAATATAAATGTGTTCATCCCTTAGTGTATGGTGTTTTTACCCCTAGTTTGGTATAATATTCTATGGTGTTTTAGTCCTGGTTTTATACAATATTCTCCAGTGTTTTAGCCATAGTTTGGTTTTATAGTCCTTGGTGGTTTTTTAAATGTTTTTACCATCTCAAGATAAGGAGAGTGACATACGGAGTGGTTGAGAACAGTGTGAAAGCTGTCAGAAACACATATAAGCAAACAGATGCAGTTTGACTTATTCATGAAATTGACAAAGTGATCAGTGATGCTAAATGTTTTTTGGGTTTAAAAATCACAAATAACAACACACAAACACAGTCACCTGTTTGTTTCTTCCATGTGTGAAGTTTCCTGTTTGGTTTGATTTCACTCGCAACCTTTTACCTCAACAACAAACTCTTAACTCAAGTAACAACACATCACAGCAGAGTAATATAATACTTCAGCTATGTGTACTGCCGTCTGTGTTTACTGGAATATCTGGTTGATGATGAACTTCAGGAATTCCCTTTCTGGGATATCCATTTAACTTCTGACCAATCAGACTTCAAATACAGCATAATAATAATAGCAGTAAGGAAGGTTATACATGATGTGAGTGTTACATTAGACAATAAACACCATTACTAGAGGCTGTCGTTGATGCTGACATGTCGCATGCACATTTTATCATCTGCAGCTAGCTAATTATAACATGAATATGTTGCAAACTCCATTTCAAATATGCAATAAATGTCAACATACATGATATTGTGCTAAAAGTTAAACCAGTTGTTGATTCATCTGAATGACGAAATAAGAAATGGTTCTTGTTTTGAAGTGTAGACTGACAATTTAAAACTACCAAGTATGAAAGCCACATTTTTATCAACAACAGAGTGCAGTTATGCTAATGTAGCTAATATGAATTTATCTGGTGTTTTAATCCGGTTTTGGTCCAATATTCTCATCAATTCATGTTCCATGTTGAATACATGGATGTACAGAAATTGCTCCTGTTATGCAGTGTAGAGCTAGTATTATACATACAGTAGGAACATTGTTTTATTTATTTCCAACACAACACAGTTTGGTTGCTTAGCTGACATATATGAAAGCAAGAGGTCAGATTATTGCTTTCATTTGGGAGGAAACAAGGAAACAGGAAGGAGGACTTAAACAAAGAGACAAAGAGATAAACAGTGACAGACTGTTGGAGAGATGCTGAATTCCCTTGATCGCTGATACACACACACACACACACACACACACACACACACAAAGTTAACACATACAGAAACAGTGATTTGATGTTTAATATGAAGATCACATAAACCCCAGAGACATTATGAGCTGAGGGGATTTGATGCAGAAGTCTTTGTGTCTGTAAACTCGGTGAGGCTGTTGGGAAAACAGAAAGCCCAGAGCTCAGACTGACACACACACACACACACACACACACACACACACACACACACACACACACACACACACACACACACACACACACACACACACACACACACACACTAAATGCAGTAGAATAGACTAGAAAGACCAGAATAGTAAAGGTTTAGACTGTACTCAGTGTATTTTGATTTCCTGCGATAACAGCAGTTGCTGAGATCTGATCATTTGTACCTAAAGCTTGGGTAAGTATCATTGGAGAAGACAGCAAGAGTAAACAAAAAGATTTAAATTATCCAACCAAAATGCCAAGCCCAACTCTTTTGCAATGAAAACAGCTAGCAGCAGTAGCTCCGCAAGTCACTAAATCTATCGAGAAAGTCGCCAAAGTTAGCAACACTAACGGCCCGGCACTTCAGGCCTCCCTCCAAAGCCACTCCCCCAAAACCATCATTATGAAAGTAAACATATCATAATGAACATAAACAACAAACACGGCTATTGTTAGTACTCACAGCTGTCAAGGCTCTAGGCTTGAAGACTCCGTTGATGCGCAATGAGTGCAAACATTTAATTTGCACACTTCTGGCCCAAATTAAATGATTGGATGGACTTATTACGCGGCGCAGTAATAATAATCAGAACATTTGATTTATTGATTGCTGTCGGGATGTAAAGATAATTTCAACATCACATTACCCTCTTTAGCTTTAAGTAAAGTATTTGAGTAGATATCCTTGGAAACATTCCACCACTGCTTTTCATTGACTAAAAATAAGAAAGATGAAAAAAAATGCGATTTTTGTCACAGGACTAAAACTACATTTAAAAATGGCTGACATCATTAGAATTGTCTTTATGAATTAAAAAACTAAACTGTCACCTTCCATGACAAGTGAAACTTGTGGAGCTGCATCAGTATCAGGCTGGTTGCACTGGGCAGCTCCCAGTCTCAGCCCAACCTTTACTGGATAAACAAAGGCGTACGAAAACAATAATACAATAATATTGATTTGAGGAAAGATGTCAGCTTTGAGCTTGATGCTGACAGTGATGCTGCTCTGTTTGTTTCAGCTGAACAAAGCAGAGAGCAGCAGCATCAGCTGGCTGATTAGCATGGAAAACAAAAGCACACACTCTGCAGTCATTCTCTTTATTAACGTGCTGTTGTCTTGTTGTAATGACACCTAGAGGCAAACAGGAGGACGCTTTCTCACACTGTGACAATGACAGACAGCCACACACACACACACAGGATTACACTGATATATGAGGCCGATAACAGGTTTTTACCCTGCCAACGCTGATCGCTTTGACACTTTGGTCCACAACCTGACTGACAAAGAGAGGACATCGTTTCCGCTCGGTACATGACAATGCACATTTTAGTATCATATTTTAAAGGTGCAATGTGTAAGATACGGCTCACATTGTTGTGGAAAACAGTCAAAAAATGAACTGAACATTATGAACAGAATGTGAAAAGGTTACATTGTTGACATCTATGTATTGTGTTGCAGCGATAGCTACTGAAATGGGCATGCTAACTGACTATCCCCGGCCCATCCTGTCTTGTAATGCCACTTGTTTCTGCAGAAGTGATAGTGAGTCACTGTAGACCCAGTCTCAGTCCAGGGAACGCAGAAGTAGAGCTGGCCCAAGGCTTGTCAATAGTACATCTATGTCCCGTGTACATCTTGATAGCAGCGGCTCCAGGAGACAGAGGGAGCTTCTGTTAGCAGTTAGCAGCTAGCTCGAAATTCAGGTTTTAGCAAGCCGAATCCGAGCCGCCACAGCCACTAACTGAAGCTACTGAAGCACAGTCTCCTCGCGGCAAAGCAGTCCCCCGTTGGCGGGTAGAGTGAGTCGTTCCCTCCTCTCCGGACCCAAGCCAATATAACAAACTATTCGAACCTACACCATACAGCTCCCAGTTAGTGCCACAGTGAACACACTGATGGCTAACGGAAACTAAAGGCAGACGCCACACATGAAGATTAAAGGATACCAGTGTTATTAGTTAGAAGTAGGCTTACACAGTACAATACACAGTATTAGAGGTGAAATGCTGCACCCTTTTTTTGCAGGTGGCTCGGAACTACACATTTCACCTTAAAGTAAAAGTAGAAATACTCTGTTACAATTAAAAGTCAAGTTAAATACAGTACTTGAGTAAATGTACAGATACTTGCACCTCTTGCACAATATCACATGAGCATTGTGGCACTTTTTGTGAAGTTCATGTCTCGACTGAATAACGACACACACATGTTCAAATCAGTTTCAAGTTGTTTATTGTCGTGTGCACAACTATTAGAGAGAAGCAGTCGTTGGCAGTGAAGATCTTACATCTCAGGCTCTTTTCTTTTTTATCACACAAGTGAAAAAGAGAATCTAAGACATAAAATAGTACAACAAAAATTAATGAGAAAAAGCCATTCCTGTAACAGATGAATGAAGCAAGCGATGTGACGTATTCCACATCTGAAAGGAAACTGAACCAAGAATTCAAATACGAAAAGAAAGAATAAAAAAATAAAAAAATGTTGTTTCTGACAGTAAATGAGTGTTTTCCTCCCGTCATCTCTTCACAGAGACTCCTGCTGAGTGTGAGTGTGAGTGTGTGTGTGTGTGTGTGTGTGTGTGTGTGTGTGTGTGTTTGTAAATGTAAATGACATAGCACCTCGGCGACGTAAAGACACAACACTTGCATGGACTCTGATTACTGAGGTAAATACACAGCGTGGGTGAGGCAACTTGCTGGAGAGAGAGAGAGAGTGTGTTCGTGTGTGTGTGTGTGTGTGTGTGTGTGTGTGTGTGTGTGTGTGTATGTGTGTGTGTGTGTGTGTGTGTGTTGCAGATGATGAGGCAGCAAAGACAATCGAGCTGAAGTCTCTCTGTCTCTCTTTGTTTTAGCAGAACAAGGGTTTGTGGGTAAACATGCTGATGCTGTTGGAAGTTAAACATATTGTTAAAACACATCGAGAGAGCGGCAGACTTCCTCTGAGAGAGAGAGAGAGAGAGAGAGAGTAGAGAGAGAGATAGAGAGAGAGAGAGAGAGAGAGAGAGAGGCGAGAGAGAGCTAGAGAGAGAGCTATGCGTCTCTATTCTCTATAGCGAGAGCCGAGTATGAGCGAGAGAGAGAGAGAGAGAGATAGATCTCTTCTGAAGAGAGAGGGACCGAGAGATAGAGACGATAGATTTGACTTCTCTCTCTATTCGCTGATCAGCTAATCGAAGTCGAGTCTCTCTCTGATATTGTAGCTATCTCGATATCTCCTCTCCTCTCTCTTGTCTCCTCTCTCTCTTCTTCTCTCTCTCTTCTCTCTCTCTCTCTCTCTTATATCTCTCTGTTCTCTCTCTTCTCTTTCTCTCTCTCTCTTTTCTCTCTCTCTCTCTCTCTCTTCTCCTCTCTTTTCTTCTCTCCTCTCTCTCTCTCTCTTCCTTCTCTCTCCTCTCTCTCTCTTTCTCTCTCGCGTCTCTTTCCTCTCTCTCTCTCTCTTCATCCTTCTCCATCTCTCGCTCTCGCTGCTCTCTTTTCTACTACCCGTGAGAGAGAGTGAGAGTTACTTACTAAGAAACAGATCTCACCAGCATCACATCTCTTGATTTGAAAACGCTGCCATGTTAATCTACATCTCCATCAATAATTAAAGTCTAAATAGGTGTTGCATTCACTTGTCTTGAGAAATCTCATCATCTGAACATCCAAAACCCAATTAAAGGAAAACGTCTTGCATGTTCCTGACACGCTGAAGCTGCAGAGACTGAGGACACAGATGTGTCGTGTTGTTTCTATCGTTGTTTTATTTCACCAAAATACCTCAAAAATCATCTGCTTCATGTTCTGTTTTTTCTGGGGGGGTTTTGTATAATTTGTGTTGTAATTTTCTTTGTATTGCTTC
Source organism: Cottoperca gobio (assembly GCF_900634415.1). Taxonomy (NCBI): domain Eukaryota; kingdom Metazoa; phylum Chordata; class Actinopteri; order Perciformes; family Bovichtidae; genus Cottoperca; species Cottoperca gobio. The sequence continues at coordinate 3,139,227 of NC_041376.1, forward strand.
AAGTCGCTTTGTGTCATGTGATGTTGGGCGACTGTGGCCGAGGAGGTGGAGTGGGTTGTCCACTGGTCACAGGGTTGGAGGATCTTGCAGGCGGCGTTCTACAGAGGAGGAGATTCTCAGGAGGAGATTGGCACCTCTTAATAAGACAGAAGCTCCACTGAAAACATGATTTGTGAAATTTTGGGGGACACAAAAAGAATTGACAATTTTTCTGTATCTTCATCATCGTGGATTATAAGTGAGGGTGATTCATTACTTCCTCTTCTTGACATCACCATCGAGGCGTGGGGGTGCAATATTAAACATTTCAATCACTTTAACTCAAAGCTCAGAAAGAAACAAACTTTCTTATGGCGAGTTCACACTACACGAATGTAGCCCTGGTTTTCCACTCGTCCACAGTTTTTGGAACTCCCTGACAAAATACAGAAGTTACAGAAACCTGCAGAGGAGAAGCTGTGAAGCTATAATCATGTTATATTGAAATGCTATCGCTTGCTGTTCCATTACACTTTCATTTGGCTGTAAATGGGAATTTTCTCTCTTCGCCGGTCAGAGGGTTAAAGGTCGAGCAGCACCGTCGATGCATCCGATCAGAGGAGCTGTTTTAGATTGAACAGGGAGACGCTGCCTCCACGTTTTGCTTTTTTTTTGGTATTTCTGGTTTTACAGGAACACAAAGATGTGAAAATGCCATCATATCATAATAAAGACTTTGTGTTAATGTGGCTTTTCTGCAGAGATGTGATGCATTTAATAAAAGCAGCAGCTGGACGTGTTCGTCTCTTTCTGTAGGAACACAGATGTGAAACAGACGACACGCCCTTAGATTTAATGAGTCGATGGACACTGCATATAACTGTACTGCAATATTCATCTTTTATTCTCTGCATGTTTAAAGTTGTTTTTATATTTGTTATTTTTCTTTCTTTGTTGTAAGTTAACTGACGGAAATATTTTGAAAAAATAATTAATTAATTAAAAGAACAATTTATTTTTTATAAAATAGTTACATTTAATTATAAATTAAATTATAAATGTATCTAATAGAAGATCATAAAATCACAGCAAAGAAAGTTTCCAAATAAACACAATATTGATTTAAAAATAAATCATAATAAAATAATAACAATTAAAAAATGATGATGATTTGAATTCAATAATAAAAATAATAGATTTAATTCAAATGAATACAAAAAAATAATGACACCCATTTTATTTAAGAAAATACTTTTAATAAAAAGAAATTTAAAACTTATAAATACATTTCATTTATTGAATTCCTTTTTTTTTAAATGCACTATAATATTAGTTTTAAATGCAAAATATTTTACATATTCAAGTTTTCCCAACTTAAATTCAATATTTTTTCTTTTAACTCCTGCATGTTTTGGAGATATTTTATTTGTTACATCTTCAAAGATATTTAATTTAATACCATAAATACGTTTTAAATTCTGTTTGGGTCCTTCTTACCTCGGTTTATCAGATGGGTTTAAAGTCCTTCACTTTACGAATAATAATATCTAATTAAACAAGTCCTCGGTTTCTTATTTATTCTTATTTTTGGAAGGAAATCTAGATTCACCCCCCCCCCAATCCCACCCTCTCATGCTGCCTCCCCCTCTCGCTGCCTCCCCTCGTTCTCTCTGCATCTCACCAAGATGAAAAGCTGGAGACAACGACGTTGGGATGTCAGCAGGACACGTTCCCTCGCCGAGCAATAAATCTCACAGCTGTGTAACACGATCCCGGCGGTGTGATACCTGCTCTGAATCAAACACAGACCTGTTGCCTGAGACCGAAGATGAAAACAGGAATAATTGGCCCGGACAGACAAACTGCTGTCGGTGTTTGTGTGAGAGGCTGACAGAGTGCTGAATCACTGAACACGAAGAGCGAGAGGACGCCCAACATTTTGTCTGATTCACACCTTACGTGAAGCTGCTGCATCTCAACATGACTACAAACATGGAGGAAAGAACTATAACATGATTACACAGAGTTGTATCTGAGATGTAACGGAGTACAAATATAAAGTAGCATGTTCGTGTCCTTTCAACCAGCTCAGACCAGATCCACTAGTCCACCAGACTAGTTAAAGATGAGCTGAGAATTAATATGGATAACAAGAAACTCTCAATATTAGTATTTTTAGACGTAAGCACTCAAAACATCCTTGTCAACTTATCTTAAAATCTTTTATCTCCCCTCTTTGGCTGTGATATGTCCATTGTGTTGTTGTATTTTTATTTTATTGTCAAGCACCTTGTATTGCAACTTTGCACGAAAGGCGTGATATAAATAAAGTTTAGAAGTTTACTAGACTGTGACTTTTTTATTACATACTATTCTATGAAAATGTCATAAAAAGTCATAGAAATTCATAAAAAGTCGTAGTATATTTTTAAAAAAGTCAAAATAAAGTATGTTATAAAAATGTCATAAAAGTTATAGTATAGTAAGTCTTAAAAAAGTCATAAAAAGTCACAATATAGTCTTAAAAAAGAATATTATAGAAAATGTCACAGTATACTTTGTCATAAAGAAATGTCATAAGAAAGTCATAGTATAGTATGTCATAAAAACGTACATCCCTTTTATGTTGTATGTTGGAGAAAACAACATTGATGTCAGCTTTATAAAACAAATACAAATATAAATATAAAAAATAATTGTATTCTTAAAACAACAAACTTTTCTAGAACATCCTCATAAAATGATAATATAATATTATTATAATGTAATACGTCGTACTTTTGTTGGAACAAGCTGTACAACATTTATAACGCATTATTAATTCATCATTAGCATGTTTACATTGACCTCTCATTCAACTCTCCAGTCAAGTTTTTTTTTTTGCTGTAACACAAACTGAACAAGAAGTTTGATGAAATCTGCGTCGGCCTCCGACGTTGAGTGTGTGTTGAAATGTGTGTGTGTGTGTGTGTGTGTGTGGTGTTTGCAGGCTGCAGTCATCCAACAGGGTTAGTTGAAACTAATCTTGATATGTTGAACAAGCAAACCGGAGCACCAGCAGCACTCCCCTCCTCCCCCCTCCCTCATCCACTCTGATAAATAATAAACGACCTTTGAGTGGCTCCAATTTATGAGCCGGTGAGAGCAGGGGCCCGATAATGGACTAATTAGTTGTATCTCACATTAACTGATATCGGACACTCGGCTCCTCAATGCTAACTTTTATGTCTGGGCTCTGCCCCGGGGGCCCCGATTTGGGACACCCAAAATGTGGGAGGGAGGAGGGTAAATGGGGTAATTTTCTGTTCCGGTGAGACCGGTGGAAGTGGAGGAGGAGGGGAGGGAGGGTGGAGGTATTTTGGAGGGGAAAAAAAGGATCGACAACTACTAACAGGTATTTCTGTGTATCAAAGCTTCCACAATCCCCGACGGAAACAAAACCACGAGGAGAAAATGCACACACTAACAAAGTGGATTTCAGAGTCTGGTGGTGCAGCGGTGGTGGTGGTGGAGGTGGTGGTGGTGGTGGTGGTAGAGGAGGAACAAGACAGGGCGGTGAAAACAGGTGAGGCTTTGTTTGGCTGAGTTTCTGAGGTAGATCCATATCAGGAATCCTCTCCCGCTCTGCCTCGCGCTCTCTTCGAGGCAGATCAGTTTACGGCGTGGAGACTTGCTGTCGCCTCTCCGTCGTCTGACAGACAGGCAGGAAGGAAGGTAGAGGAGGGAGAAGAAGAAGAAGAAGAAGAAGAAGAAGAAGAAGAAGAAGAAGAAGAAGAAGAAGAAGAAGAAGAAGAAGAAGAAGAAGAAGAAGAAGAAGAAGAAGAAGAAGAAAAGAGAACATCTCAGTCATGAAAACACAACAAGATGGCAAAAAAAAAGAAGAAGAAAAAAACAGAAGAGGATTCAGATGAGATTAGATAAAAGTTTTATGATCCCTGAGGGGAAACTGGGACGATCAGGCAGCAGCTGCAGCAGAGAACTGGATACTGATAAGACCTGAGAACAGTGCAAACAGAGAGTGTTGAAGATAAAACAACATGTACAAACAATAATAAAGAGTGTGATAATAGAACAAGTGCAACAAAATACCTGGATAATACTGTGTGCACGGTGTGGAGATAACGTGACCCGGGGATTAAAGATGAAGCCGTTTAATGACAGAAGAGGATTCATGAACCGTAAGGCTGCACTTACGTAAGCACAGCATGCCTAGCTGCTCACAATTACAACGCTAACGTGCTGATGTTCACCATGTTCACCTTCTGCGTGTCAGCATGCTAACATCTGCTAATTAGCAGTTAACACAGTACAGCTGAGGCCGATGAGAATGTCATCAGTTCTGCAGGTATTTGGTCATAAATCAAAGTACTGGACATATTACAGGACGGGAAAGTCAGCACCAAAGTCAGTAGGATTCATCCTCTGGCAGCCGTGATTGGTTGTACCAAAATTGGTGGCGATCCATCGTATAGATGTCGACATGTTTCAGTCTGGATCAAAACGGAGGACCAACCAAATGGCCGACATCATCTTCGAGCTTCTGGCGTGTGAGACACACTGTAAGTATAGAATAATACTAAACATTGAATGTTATAATAACATATAATGTGCTAAAAGCAAGATTCTTCACTGTTCACTATAGACTCTAATAAAAAGTAATATTTTAAAGGGAGTTTGATGTATAAATACTTAAAAATAAGAAGTAAAACTTCCACTGTGTCTGTAATATCTTGATGTTCACAGTAATATAATAAAAGTCTATAGAATACAAAGCGTCACACCTTTCTACTTCTTCTCTCTCGTTGACTAAAGAGTGTTTGTTCTGGAGTTAATCCCTGACATGACGCCTGGTTTCTGCACCGACACTGAAAGTAATCCAGAGCACCACACAAAGAGGGACGAGGAGGGAGAGGGGGGAGAGTCGGGGAAGTAAATCTGAACAGTAACTGAGAGGGAGAGCAGGTTTGGATAATTAGTCACCTCATTTTGAGTTTTTGTGTGCGTGTGTGTGTGCGTGTGTGTGTGCGTGTGCATGTGTGTTATGTGACACGTTTGCTGAAGTGTTTAACAAATGACATTTCTGTTCAGGCATGTTGCAGCCCCTTCCCTGCTGATACAGAAATCTGAAAAGCAATCCCATAATGTTACTACACTGTGATAACAGTGAAGTCTTCATCGTAAAACAGGCTGATATTCTGTCGAGCTGAGAGTTAGACGTTCTCAGAGCTCAGTACAAATATAAATATAAATACAGCTCAGTTACCAGTAAGAGTCCTGCACTCAAACTTTCACTTGTGCTGCATTCATGCGGGGTCAGAATAATTGGAAAAATGATACCGACTTTGACGTTCTCGAGTCGGAACAACAAGTAGACGACTTGCTCATTTTGAATATAGTATTAGGTTGTAACCGTTAGTTGCTTTCCTTGTTGAGTGAACTACATCAGTTAGAAATGTGTTTTACGAGCCAGGTAAAGCAATATTCTAGTGGTTTTAGGGAATGTACTTACTAATATAAAACAATACAAACATGCATCCTGTCGTTTAAACGCTTCGAGCTATAAAATGCATCGTCTTTGTAGCGGCCATGTTGTTTCAAACGATCCAATATTTCCCTTAACAAGTAAAGATTTGTGCATCAGAACTTCTTCATTCCTCTCCAGTGAATCACCTCATGATCCGTCATCCTGCTGTTTGAGGTCGTATCGGCGTTTGTTGGCTGCATCGATTACCTCGAGGCTTCGGTGCTCTCTTCTGTTCCACTGACCAACATCTTCTATAGAAACAGAAAAATGAGAAACGCTAATCTTTTAATGCCGGCATACATATCATCTGTCACAGTCAATACAAATCCTACACACTACACACATGTATACATGCAAATACATTATTTATTTATGTGTCTATAGTGTACAACTTACAGATCACTTGACTTCTATGTACAGTAGATGTTAATTTGTATGTAAGTGTTGGTGCTTTGTATACATAATAGTCACTGTATGTGTTCACATGATGGTTAATGCATGTGATTCTGATTTGACTTTATTAAACATTAAAAAGTTGTTTGATTGTAAATCTAACTCATCTCCGGTTCTTTCCCCGAAAAACTCACCGTGTGACAGGCCGTCACCCTGACGGCTTGTTTCTCTGCTGCTGTACATACTTGTCAAGACATCTTCCAGCTGCTAAAACCAGCATGTCCTCCAGCGCTGGCACTGGTCCCAGTATGTCAGAGCACAGGGGAAGGTTGAAGAGAGCCGCTCCAGGCAGAGTGACACTGATACTGTGAGCTGCCTCCTCTTTCAGCTCCAGTTAACTGGAGCAGAAACCTGCAGAACTGCTGCTTCTTCTTCACATCGTACTGTTTGAAATGCATTTAGCTTCGGCTACCTCACATCCTTCAGCGTCTTTCGCTAACGGGGGGAAAACTGTTCACGCAGCCGTGTTAGCCGCTGTTGCCATAGTTGTAGTTTCCTTCTTGTAGTCCAAACAGCAATAGAGCGCTGCAGCGATGAAGGATCTTTGAGATTTTTCCATTTGATTTTGGATTTTGGAAATAAGCTCTGTGGCAAACAACACAACAACACAAATAACTTTTATGATATTTGAAGGGTAAATGCAATCACCTCTGTTCCCCCTACATCCTGTAAAACACTCACTGATCACCGTCGTTACAGAAATGCACCTGTGTCCCTCCGCTGCTTCGTAAAGGTGCAGAAGTGTTTCTCCTTAAATGTCCTAAATATTCAGGACACCAAGCAGACGTGTTTTGGGACATTTAAAACACTTTATTTACAGATTGTCCTTTTACTTGCAGAAGCATGGATCCTTCAGCGCTGCTTTGTTTCATTTCAGGTAAGATCTGTGTGCTAATAGTTTTATTTGATGGACAAAGAGAGAGAGAGAGAGAGAGAGAGAGAGAGAGAGAGAGAGAGAGAGAGAGAGACCGTTGGTCCTATCTTCTGTGTTTAGTGCAGGTCGAGTGAGGTTCATCTCCAGCTGATCATCTCACAGAGAAAGAGAAGCGACCACAAACCTTCTCAGTAGGTTAAAAAGAAAGAACTTTTGAATCCAGCACAACGTGCTTCTTATAAATTAGCCTGTTAGCATCATTATCATCATTATTATGACACCGTGTCATGAGTCAACAGTAGTGTTACAGCTGATTGACTGGAGTGTAAAAGTAATAAAATAAATCACCCGTGGAGTCGAGTGTGATTTTAAAACACCAGATTTTTTTTTTTTTCTTCCTTTAAATCATTCAGTGCTCATGTGAACTTGTTGGCGTATTTTATCCGCAGGTTGTGAAACCCAAATCCAGTCTGAATAGAGCTGGTATGAATTAATGAACGGCGTATGCGGCTCTCCTTTCTGCACACGGACGATGGTTGAGTCCATTTTGACAGGCAATTAGGGAAAAAGCCCACAGAAATATTTTCAAAACAAAAGCTCTTGATAGCTTAATGGTTGGTAAATCCAGGCCTCCTGCAGGAGGAGCCGGGTGGGAGGTTCATGCAGGTGGAGCGTGAAGTACATTTACTCACAGTTGAGGTACTTTACTACTTTATACTTCTACTCGACTACATTTATCTGACAGCTTTAGTTACTTTGCAACAGTTTAAACGAGTACAGCTGACACTATTAATCAACTGACCGTTTAATTGTCTTATTTGGATAATTGATATTTAATTATTCAGGTAAAAATATGCACAAATGTAAAGATTTGCTGCTTTTTCCTTTTAATAATGTTAATAATTGTCGTGTTTTAGTAATAACGTTGAGGTTGTGAAGGTTCTTCTGGCTGAAATCAGTTCTCTACGTTTTCCTGATTTTACATACTTTTACTGAAGTAACATTTTCAAAGCAGTACTTTTACTTGTAATAGATTACTTTTACAGCATGGTATTAGTACTTGTGTGAATACTGAGTCATTTGTTGTGATTTCGTCGAGAGTTAAAAAGATAACTACTTTTAAGAAACATGATTTAATTGTTATATTTGTATTATAAAGGATAATGTTTCTGTACGATCAGATCTTTTGAACACTCGGGTATTTATCCCCAAAACATCAAATGTTTCCCAGACAACACATCCCAACACATCTCTTCTAACTGTGAAAAAGAGATGTGTCAGATTACATTTCTAGATATCATAACTACGTGTGTAGTTATGATATCTAGAAATGTCCCGACGACCTCTCGCTGGACTTTCTCTGCTCCATTTTTGGAGTTTCTTTCCTTCGACATATCTGTGTTTGAACATGAAGTACTTCAAACACGCTGAAACAATTCAACACAACAACAAAAATACAAAGAAGAACTGTGCATTAAAACATCTCAAACTGAAGTCTCAGAACATTAAACTGAGACGCAACAAACATTATCTTTAAAAGGTGTCGAGGAATCAACAGTTGAGTCTGTTGCTGTGAAAACTATGAGTCTTCAAAATGACAGAAAACTGCTTTATTTTTAAGCTTTGTGCAAATCCATTTTTTCCACACAGTCCATTGAGCTTTAATGGCCGAAAGCGAAATATAGATTTCTCACGTGAAATTGCTGCTTTTGTTACGAGTGACCCATTCAGACGTACGTAGAAAACAAGAGGATTGATTTTCACTTTTTGACCCATTTTCTTTACACAACTCACTTAAACCTTCAAACGCAACTTGTTCTCAAATCTGTGTTTATTCTATAACTTAATGTCAGGGTTAGGGTTAGTCATCATGTGGCTTTACACTGCGGGTGAAGAAGTTCTCAGATCCTTTAACTAGAAAAACTATGTTCTAAAAATACTATTACAAGAAAAAGTCCTGAATTCAAAATGTTACAAAATGAAGTATTGTCAGCAAAATGTACTTAAAGTATGAAAAGTAACTCAATTTGCAGAATGGCCTTCGAAGTGTTTGATAACTATAGAATATTAGGTTTTATTATTATGTTTCTAGCACTAAAGAACACATACATGTAAGAGTATGTTCATCAACGCAGAGCAACACTTCTCATACTACTGGGTAGGTTAGAAATATAGTGATGCAGCATATCATACTTTTTATGTGTCAGACAAATGTAGTGGAGAAAAAAGAACAATACTCCCCCCTGTGATGTAATGAAGTAGAAATATAAAGTAGCATCAACATGAAAACACTCAAGTAAAGTACAAGTATCTCTAAATTACTTGATGCAGTACTTGGATACACCGTCTGTACGATAAACAGTCTGAAATGGATGAAAATGGAGGATTTGAATCAGCACAGCACACAGTGAAATGTAAACTCTGCCTTTAACCGTCCTAGTATTAGCAGCAGTGGGCAGCTATTATATAAACAGCCGTGTGGGGGTTCGGTGCCTTGCTCAAAGGGCACGTCGGCCGTTCCCAGTGGGTGAACCGGCACCTCTTAAAGGACCAGTCCACACTGGACTTGAACTGGCGACCCTCCCAATTACATTATAATTACATACCTACATACTTTATTAACATTTTCAATCCAGGTTTAACTTTTTACAGTGTAGTACTGGTACTTTTACTGCAGTAAAGGATCTGAACCCTTCCTTCAACACTGATCGGGGAATCATACGAGTCATTTTGGAAAACAAACTCCATGTTTTGTGGTTTAGTTTCGAGGACTCGTTGGAAAGGAAACATCACTCTGTTTCCCATCAATGGTCTCTGTTTTCATATATCAGGACTGCTCTCCACATAGCATCACGTACATACACCGTGCAGCTTTTTGCTGTCCACACGCAGCAGAACAACATTAAATGTGGGCCTCACAAGCTGTGTGTGTGTTGTCAGCTGCAGTGTGAACAGAGCCTGACTCTCTGCAGCCTGATCAGCACTGTGTGGAGACGCCTGATGCCAAACAGATCAATGATGGTTCCTGTCTGGCCAGGCGGACGCTCCTTCTGGAGAACCAAGTCTTCCATCACAACATATTGAGGGCAACAAACCACCACCCATCACTCTCCTCCATCTCCATCCTCCCTCCCGTCCTCCCTTCCTCCTCCCCCACAGAGAGGCAGAAAAGGGAAAATAGCCCGCAGACAAAGGCTGGCAGAGAAAACGCTGCTGCTCGTCAGAAAAGACAGGATTTCAGTTGTGAATGAAGAAGTTCAGACGAAGCAACTGTCACCAAATCGTTCCATCGCAACCAGTTTCTCCACAAAATGATTCAAGACTCAGAGGACAAACGCTCGATAAGCATTTCATAAGAAAATCCAACACTGTGCTGCAATTATCCAGCGGTTTCTTCTTTTTCTGCAGCTGCGGACAGTTTGTTTGGTGTCGAATAAAATTACATTATCAGCTTTATTAATCTAAACATTATAAAGTCATTTACAGCCGGTTAGAAACAACCAAACATCAGTAAAATGGTTTATCAAAGACAACGTTTTTCTGAGCAATTGGCCCAATTATTTACTTGATATATCTGTTTGGACTAATATTCAAGACTAAATTATCAACATCATTTTGCAGCTCTAAAAGTCAACAAAGTGGCCACTTGACTGATTAATTTAAGACATTTTAAAGAGTATTAACATAGTGAAAAAACAAGAAAGAAAGAAAAGAAAGGTCTGTAAAACTCTACTTTTAATCTTAGTTTGTACTTAATAAAACTAAATATAATTCTGGTCATACATTTTATATTAAAGAAGAAAAAGCAGACTCACTACTGCACCAAATGTCACTATATATAGATATATATCTATATATATATATATATTATATGTATATGCAACATTTTGAAATAGTATCTCGATCCACATAATGTTTGTGACATTGGTTACAAACATAAATATGATCATAAAT
>NC_041376.1:3152510-3287510 GCF_900634415.1 Cottoperca gobio
CTAAAATAGCTTAGTTAAATGTTAGCGGATAGCTCAGATTAGCAGCTAAAAGAATTTGGTTTTGCTTAAATCAGTTAAATAGTTAAATAGCTATGTCAGGTTGGCATCTAACCGTTTGATGTTAGCTACTGAGTTAGCCGCTAATACAGTTAAGATAAATGTTAGCTAATAGCTTATATGTATGCTAATAACTCAGGTTAGCAGCTAAAAGAGTTTAGTTAAATATTAGCTAATAGTTTATATGTAGCGCTAATAACTCAGGATAGCGGCTAAAAGAGTTTAGATAAATGTTAGCTAATAGTTTATATGTATACTAATAACTCAGGTTAGCAGCTAAAAGAGTTTAGATAAATGTTAGCTAATAGCTTATATGTATGCTAATAACTAAGGTTAGCAGCTAAAAGAGTTTAGATAAATGTTAGCTAATAGTTTATATGTAGCGCTAATAACTCAGGTTAGCAGCTAAAAGAGTTTAGATAACTGTTAGCTAATAGCTTATATGTATGCTAATAACTCAGGTTAGCAGCTAAAAGAGTTTAGTTAAATGTTAGCTAATAGTTTATATGTAGCGCTAATAACTCAGGTTAGCAGCTAAAAGAGTTTAGATAACTGTTAGCTAATAGCTTATATGTATGCTAATAACTCAGGATAGCAGCTAAAAGAGTTTAGTTAAATGTTAGCCAACAACTTATATGTATACTAATAACTCAGGTTAGCAGCTACACGAAATTCTTCAAAGATGAGAGAAGTTATTACAAGAGTTGTCGTCTTCTGAAGACAAATTCTATTCTTACTTTCGTACGAATCAACAACAATTTGATGGGATGGCGATCGTTAAAGAGGACATCAGTTAGGACCAAACAAACTTCAACAACCCCATCAGCGCCACAGACCGTTAAAATACATGTGTAGGCCTATGTATAATTTGCAACCTGATATTACTTAATATTAGGCGAACAGTTTTATAAATTGTATTCCACAAGTTTTGGGTGATTAGAACAGTAGACCTTCTAAAAGGTGTCACCTAAATGCCATCATTTATGTGGACCTCGCCAGTTTAAAACGATATATTTGTAGTTATAGTCATTCGTTCTTGGTGTTGACGGACCTTAACTGTTTTTACTTGTGTGTCTTGAAAACAAGGCGTTTCATTGGTCTCAACAGCCAATCAGAGAGCTCTTTGCCACGATAGACTGCATAGGGCCCAAAGACGGCCCACTGAAGGCTTGGTGTGTCTTTGGTGGCCCTTTGTTGAAATAAAAGAACACCAGGGTAAACAATGAAATGGATACTATTCATCACGGTTAGTCTTTAGTGTCGACTTGATTTTAAGCAACTACAGCGTTTCATGGTAAATTAATGGGGTTTTTTTTATCATTGCATTTAAGACATAAATTGACAATGTGGACTCAACCGGGCCGGTTTTTTATTTAAGTAATTTAAACCCTGAGTGAAACCTTACTTCTGACTTCTAATCTTATTTTAAACATTTACAGCCTAGTTTAAAATATAAAACTATTTTTAATCATTGTAGAAAGTTGGACTTTTTTTCCAGAAAGAAAACCTGTGACTCATATCAACATGTATAAAAAGACACGTCTTTAATGTGTAACTTTATTCAAACTAGATAAGTTTAACACCCTAATGTGATGAATAGATGTTTATGCAAATAAAATAACTTAATTTTATGAGCTCAACATTTAGCTTTACATCATTCACTCAATGTTAATGTAAAATAAGTTTTAAAATGAGCCTAAAAATGGAAAACAACATTTTTAATTTGACTGTAAATCTATGTTTTATAAGAGACACGGGTTCCGTATCGAGATGAAACGGCCTCCAATAAGATATCTGTGCGCTGTGAAAAGATGAAATGGTGCTGTGAGCAGATAAAAAGGAAGTGCTCTGCTGATCCGTCCCTGTTGATGCTCCATTGACAGGGAGCAGTGGAGCGCATGGGGATCAGCGGGCTTTTTAAAACAACAAAACCAAAGATCACACCAGGTTTAAGAAAATATTATTATGTCTTGTAATTGGCAGGACTGAACCAGGCGAGGGAGGGGGTGGGGGGGTCGGATGAAGACAAGGAAGGAAGGGAAGGAGGAAGGAGGAAGGACGGGGGGGCAAATTGAAACGACACCACTTTGCACTTTGACAATCGGATTTGGTGAGTTTGTTTAACCCGACAGGCCCTCATCGAGCCGCCTGCTTTTACACACTCATTAAAACGATTATTCACGACCCGTCGAGTGTTTTCTTGCTCGTTCACATGAACACCCCCCCACCACCACCAGCTACCCCTCCCAAAACCTACCAACACACTCACTTCTACTTTTCATGGTAAAGTCCCACGTTCTGGCTGTTAGTTCATACTTAGATACTACAAACTGTGTACTGTTCAAACAAACTATGTGCAGATACTGTGCAGTATATCCCACTTATGTGATGTATTATTGCATATATATACTCTGCATTTGTAGCCAACTGTACCAAAATACGGATAACTTTATCATGTTCGGAAGGGAAACAAACAAAAAATGACATACTGCTACAAAATGCATCATCACATTTGCATAGAAATCTTGACACCAGTTAAACCATTAGAATGGCACTCGGAGAGCACAGACGTCCGCCAAGTCTGTTTATATAAGTGAAATATAATGCTCGTATCTGCCCCGGGATTCGAATCCGCTCCCAAATGTAATGGGTTCTTCCATGGCCGATGCCACACGCATACGCATACACTAATTATTTTTCACTTTCGTTGACATTACGAAAAAAGGGAATTTGTGCTGCATTCATGTGGTGTCGCAACAATCTGAAAAAAGGAATTTCTACGTAAACACCCGATCAAGTTGGAACAAAATACTTAATTTTGGTACACTACTTTGCCAAATTTCCGAAACATGGTGAAGAAAAGGAAAGGAAACGTTGGGTGGGTCTGGGCGAAGAAATACAACATCTTCTCTGTAGCGTCCATGTTGTTCCCACATTACAACTTAATGCTCTTAAACACACCGAAGTCAGATCAACGACTTCCCAACTCGGGAAATGGAACCATGCGAGGAGCACGTGATTGGCGTTGGCGGAGGTCTGCGCTCTCTTAATGAAATTTTGCCGTATAACTGATGAGTCGGGCAAGTTCACTCTAAACACATGTACAGCCGGATGGTTTGGCTGTTATCACAAGAAGTTTGGGGTTTCAGTCATGAAATAGCCAAGAGTCGTATATAACAACCAACTGAGTACATTTACTCGATAACAAGTAAGTGTATAACAAGGGATATTGCTACTTTTACTTCCATAAACGATCTGATTACTTCCTCCACCACTGATGACAACTAAGTAAAACTTCATCGACTGCTGAAGTCCATGAGATGTGGCTGAAGGAACAAGAAAGTAGTGCTGTAAGAAACCGGCTGCGGTTGCCTTTTGATTCAAGAACAAAACAAAAATTACAAAATCCAACTTTACTGTTTTCAATATGGAAAGTAACTAAAGCTGTAAAAAGTACAATATTTACCTCTGAGATGGGTCGAAGTATAAAGTTGCATAAAAGGGAAATACTCAAGTAAAGTGCAAGTAGCTCGAATGTGTACTTAAGTACATTAATTGAGTAAATGTAGTATGTATTTTGTAACAATACTTGCACATTCCAGTCCATGTGACACAGGTCTGAGGTTCAGTGCCTTGCTCAAGGACACGAAGAAAGTTTATATAAACACCTAACATTTCAAATTTACATGAGACCACAAAGAATGTTAACTGACCACAGTGAAGACTGAGCTCCTGCTGAGTGAGTGAGTGAGTGTGTGTGTGTGTGTGTGTGTGTGTGTGTGTGTGTGTGTGTGTGTCCTGCGGTCAAACTGCTGCAGGAACCTCAGGCCTCATCTGGACCAATCAAATCCAGATTAGCTGTTTAAAGCAGAATGAAAAACAGAGCAGTCGACATTCCCGATCTTAATCGTCGTTGATCGACAGCCGGTCCGACGAGGCTGAAGAAAATAATGGAGACTTTACACACACACACACACACACACACACACACACACACACACACACACACAGTCTCACTATACACTAATCCTAATTATTTTTTGGTATTTATATGCTGCTCTTATGCCTCAAATCAGCTTTTTTCCACTCTAAGGTCACATGGCAGCAGCAGGTTTAACTGACCACTAACCCCGGGTCATCACCAGTGAAACCAAATCAAAGAGCTCGGCCTTAAAGCGTCTCCGGGCCCAGAGAACACAGAATAACATGTTCCGATAGCTCGACAGGTCACCTGTGATTCAATAATCTCTGTTGGGAAAAAGAGACGTTGGGAGATATATATATAATATATATATATATATATATATATATATATATATATATATATATATATATATATATATATATATATATATTATAATAGCTGCTTGTTGCTGTGCGTCATCACACCTGATCGCACTGGAAACTCGCACTAATTTAATAGTTTGATGAAACTTTACGGATCTCTGAGGCCAAAAGCGATCAGCAACATGACTCAGCAAAGGAACCAAATAAAGAAATCAAAATGATGCCAGTTATCATTATCACAGTATCATTATCTGCTGTTGAAGATCATGTGATACGACTGAAAGCTCCAGAGAAGGTACGAACTGGATCGTTTTGTCAGGATAAACCTTAAATCCAACATGAGCGAGACGTTCTTACAAATGTTTAGAAAAGCATCTACACTACTGGACAAACTCCATGTGCAGATGAAGACCATGTGATGTGATTGAAAGCTCCACACACACACAGCTACTAAATGGACCTTCCCGTCAGATGGTTTTGTTTCTGAGCGTCAGATTTACTGAAGGTTTTAAAGCACACATGGAGCTTTAAGATTTTATTCTTTCTAGTGTTTCTTTTAAATGTACTTTATTTGAGTCTTCTCTTTTAATGCCACGTTCCACTTCACTATATTTATCTGACCATTTTAGTTACTTTAAAAATCTAGATTTCTTTCCACAAAATATATGTTTTATTATAAATAAAACTGCCCCAACAGGTTATTCAAGAACAGCTGAAACAATTAGGTGATTAACAGAATATTTGTTTTTATGTCAAAAAATAAAATACTGCTTTTACAATAATGCATGAGTACTAATCTAATTATTATATATATATATATATATATATATATATATATATATATATATATATATATATATATATATATATATATATATATAATAAGAGTCACGTGGGACATTTTCAATGCAGGAACGTTACTTGTAACAGAGTATTTTCACAGTGTTGTAGTACTTTTACTGAAGTAAAGGATCTAAATGCTAGTATTTGTTTGTATTTATTATAGTTGGAGAGTCTGACAGTGGGGACAACAGAATTAAAGTAAGAGGTGATTTAGTGTAACACTCCAACTTATGGGACTTGAAGGAAAGGATTAAACTATAGAGACACTTGATCCTACACTTCCCAGAATGCAACTTAATCTGCAGCTTTAGACCAAACCTACATTACCTGGAGACCACTTGGCACTTCTCCAACGCTAAATTTCACATTTAATTCACACAGGTTTAGACTGTTTTTCCGACCTCTCTGCGCATGTGATTTTACCCCTCGGGGATCAATAAAGGTTCATCTTATCAAATTTAGAAAGACTTCCGAAAGAAGCTATTTGTTGTGAGATATCAGGAGCGTGCCGGCGGTTTGTTGAATATTAAACTTAAAATAAAGAGATCATTTTTATGCTATTTTGCAGCCAAGCTAGAAAATGAAGACGGGGGTAAAAGGGATTCTAAACATGTAGGGAGACTTGTTTTACTAATCTGGCCTGAGGGAGTGACTGGAGAGATCTGAAACTGAAATTTAAGGCTGGGTCACGGCTACAAGACCAACTGTGGCCTCAGACCCTGAGGGGCCCGCAAAGCCCCAAGTTCACTGTATGGCAAATGGTTCAGGGTACAATGAGTCATCGCAATTTTGTTTGTGAAAATGGGACTATTAACTACCAGAGTGGAATAGAGACACGATAAACTTTTGGTGCTATTCTATATTTGCCAATTGGTTCCTACTGAAGACGTAAATCTCGAGTTAAAATAAACGTATAGCTCATTAGTGAATAAATTAGGCCTAATAAATGAATCTTTAACCTGATACTGTGTTAACGTGTCCTATATTCCAAATTGAGTTTAATCTAATTACCACACAGCAACATTTTGGGACCATGATATCTGAGTCCAAATCAATTCTACCCTGGCCTTCGTCTCTCAGGCTACATACTGGCCTGTTGGACTGTTTTTACACCCTGACAGAAAACCTGCAGGTAGTCAGGGCTGCAAAATGCACTGGTGATATTTACAGTTGGTATCTCCTAAAAAAAAAGATTTAAAACTCAGAGCTCACAGCATTCATCACACCAACATGATTTTAGTAGAGTTAGTGGATAATAACACAGAGGTTAATGGCATTTATTTGTGTGCTGTAGTAGTACTTCAGTAAAATTAATAATTAAATTACCAAAGTACTAATTATGCAGAATGTTATATATTATAGGATGATGATTATTGATGCATTAATGTGTTCATTACTTGTATTTTACTGACTTTATATACTGCTGGTTTAATCTATAACAATAAATAATAATGTAATGGTTTATTTGTATTTTGCATTAATGATCTGAATCTGTAAATGATATTCAGCTGTCAGATATATGTGGTGTAAAATATTGTTAAGTACCTCAAACGTGTGCTTAAGCACTGTACTTGAGTATACTTAGTTACTTTCCACTGCTGATTTTTGGTTGTCTTACCATAATGGAAAGCATATATATATATATATATATATATATATATATATATATATATATATTATAATTTTATATATATATATATATATTATACATTATATATATATACATATATATATATATATATATATATATATATTATTATATTTTATATATATATATATATATATATATATAATATTATATTTATATATATATATATATATATATATATATATATATTATATTTATATATATATATATATATATATATATATAGTTTGAAACCAAACCTGATGTTGGTTCAAGCTATTTGATTATATATTTGTATATCCGTTATTACAACACGGACGAGGAGGAGACAATCAAAGACTTCTTTCCATTGATGTGAAGAGAGAAGAGGCTGCAGGTGACCACGAGACACCAACAAACCGACATTATATAATGCATCATAATCACTCAAAGCCAAACATCATGAAGTCAAATATAGAAAACAACTTTTACAGCGAGCTGTGATCTGCGGCAGCTTCTGCAGATACAACGTGTCTCTCGTGGGAGAAACGGGAGCCTTTATTCGGTAACGGAAGGCAACTCAGCGGGATCAAAATGTTTTCTGATGATAAAATAAAAGAGGAACAGAAATGTGTTCACAGCGGCGGCGGTGAAGGAGCGAGAGGCTCCAAGGCTTCAGAGGCCTTTTTCTTATTTATTTATTTATTTATTTTAAAATTGTGTCCCAGGATACAAGAGAGATTTATTTATTTTATTTCTGTATTTGTGTTAAACATCCTGACTGGAAGAGAAACACGAGTGTGGACACGGATGACTGAGATTAATGGACCTCCATTCGTGCGTAAAAGTGCGTAAAAGTGCGTAAAATCTCTGTGAAATAATAAATAAAAAGGGAGACCACGTGCTTCATGTTCACGCTGCACACGCCTCCTCTCTGAGCGCAGGTGGAACTGATCAACATGTGGTCACGTGGTGTTTGAGTCATCATATCAGATGGGGAGAATAAATAAAAAATAAATCAGGAAACACACACACACACACACACACTATATAACAGCCTGCACACTAATTTGGAGGAATTATTTATTTCTCTAAATATTTTGTGATTTTTTTTTCTCTTATTCATTATTAGTACTGTTTTAGTTTTTCAAAATAAAAGCTCGACGATTTAATGGAATTTTAAATGAAAACAACTATTTATGCTGCTGATGCATGATTTTATATTTTGAATTATAATTTTACATTTAGATTGTTTTAACTTGTGTTCTCTGTTTTTACTCATTTTGTATTTATATTGAAGGTTTTGTGTTTTTTTTATCTTCTGTTTCACCCTGACTGACGAGAGAAATGTTCATTCTTACGAAATTATGAGGAAACATACCCTGAGGGATTATATTAATAGAACATTTAGAGTGTTGTCTATGTGACATAGTTAAATACACAAACAGGGAGACAATGCCAATAACATAATAAATCAATAAATGAATCATCTTCCAATAACACATCTCCACTCTTAATGTTCGATGCACATCACTGTCGAACTGCAGTGTGTTCTTTATTCTGTGTTTCAGGAATATTTAGTCCAAATGTCCCTAAAATTCTCTTTCCACATTGTCTTTGTGTAGGTATCTGTTGGTGCATATTGGCTGATGGTGTAAATAATCCCATCCTTTCCCACACTCAATGTCACAAATGTCAGGGACACAGGGTTTCTGGTAGAACATAATTAAATACTTTATCTTAAGCTTGGTTTTAGCAGTGATCTCTTTTTCAGGAATTAGTTGCCACTGAGCAGCTGGGTTTTAAAGTCTTGCTCTGCTGGTTTAGGGATCAAACCGACAACCTTTCAGTCACCAAAGGAGGAAGAAGAAGTACTCAGATTATTCACTTCAGTAAAAGTAATACACAGTGTAGAAATACTCTGTACTGCAGATCATTCACTGCTCTTAACACTAGATTCATTCACATGTTCTCCTTGTTTCAGACATTTCAAAGAGCAAAGGTTTGATGAACCATCTCTAAATAAAACATTTCTGCATCAATACTGATGGTCCAGGAAGTAGCCTGGCCCGGCTTCTCTCCCCAGACCTACGGAGGCCTGATCGGGTTCAGTCAGCTGACCTTTGACCCAGAGGATTTAACCCTCCACGCCTTCAAACAGCCAATAGCTGCAGCCTCCACATCTGAACCCACGGAGAGGGATTAAAGACCAGTTAACCCGCAAGTAAACCAGCCGGTCAACAACATGTTCTCCTCTTCAAAGGAATCTGTTTTCATGTTAACTTCTACAACTTTGACACATTTCTGATCCTTTTCTGCGGTCAAATGACAAAAACTTCATTTCCAAACGGATTTAGTTTTTTGTTAAATTTTGGGATTTAAACTAAAACTATATTATATTTGTTTCTTACTTAAAGAAAAAGGATATGACCCCGTTTGAGTCCACACTCTCCACTTTATGATGAAAAAAAGGGTGACTTGGTACACAACTGATTTCTCATGAATCAACTGTATTTGATCGGTAAACCACAAAACTGCACAAATTAAATTTTACTTCAGGTCTTTTTTAAAGTTAAGGAAATTGTCTGAGTGGCTCACAAGAAACATTTGAAAAGGTTTCAGTCTGGTATATATGTGACAAAACCAACAAGCATTCAAAATCACGTAATGACCATTAGTCCCTGTTTTAAGGGATGCAATGGTTTAATATTGTACTTCTAAAAAGTAGAATTTCACAAAACACAGAAGAATTGTCAGAATCTGAGCAGCAGATATCCCGACTTTTAGCCCAAAGACTCTGGATCCTACATTTCCCATAATGCAACTGGATGGATTAGGTTCATCAGAGCCTCCGTGCCTGGTTAACTCCACACCTCCAGTTTGTAACACAGACTGCGTGTGAGACACAGAAGAGCAGGACTAAACCACGATGAGTGAACTGAACTTCATGTATAGAAATGTTGCTTTTCATCTTTAAAATCGCCTCCTATCAACTTACAACTTTCCAACCGTGCCAAAGACCTCGACTGTTCAACCGACGAGTCAACAAGTCAAACAAACTAGTCAGACGGACAAACATGGAGCGAAAGAACACCAAAAACAAACTGTGTGTTCTTTTATGTCCAACAGATCTTCAGGTGCTGCGGATTCAAGGCATCAGGGGAACAAAGCAGTAAAATCTGTTTGGCAAATTTCTTGAGTTTTCTCCAATAAAGTTTCATTTGAAACCATTTTGGGTCTATATATACGTTTTAGTTTTTTTTAACAAGCATGTTGTTTATCTATAAGTGGATAACGCACTTTCCAAAGTCTCCACAAAATCCCTGGTTTGGACAAATTGTTTGTTTTAAAGACTGATATCAATATGTTTTAAAGTGTCGCATTTATTTCTTTCAATTTTGATGCCAAAATATTCAACGTTTCTCTATTTCTTCTAAATTTAAGAGCCTTTAAAACTGCCCTCAGAGCAGCGTCGGACGACACAACTCTACTGAAACTCTGCTTTGGACAGTTTTGGGGTTTGAAGCCTGATACCAATATTTTTAAGCTTTGGTTCCTGATAAAGTTTTCAGAGATTTATCTTCTTTTTAAAACTGGATTTAGAGCAGCATTGGACATTTAAACTATAACCCAAGCTTGAACTGATCTTGGTCTTTGAAGGCGGATATATAAATATCCGAAAGAGACTGATTTATGCAGCGTCTTTACATTTCACAATTTGGAGCCAAAAAATAATCTGAATTTGTGTTTTGTGTCCAATTTTCCTCTTAAACGTGAAGATATAATTATTCTGCCTCCAGCTGCTTCAGACTTTTATTGTTGCAAGATTAAAATCTTTGTCATTTCTTTTCCTTCTCTGCTTTAAAAAGTAGAAACTTCAGCAGCTTAAGCTTGAAGAGCGACAGCAGAATCAAACATCAGCTACAGATCAGAAATATTTAGTGTTGCAGAAAGAAGAAAGTAAAAAGAAAGAAAGAATATCTCCACTTCCTCCCCCTTTCCTCCCCCGTGTCCTTCTGTTGCTTCTTTTGTCTTTTGACTGCTGGTCACCCCATTTAACATGGGACAGATAGCATCAGGCTGACAGAGATTGGGTTCCCCGGCAGTTCCATTGTTGGGGGGTGAGGGGGGGTGAGGAGGGGTGAGGAGGGGTGAGGGGGGTTCTTGCGTTACAGTCGGACTCGTTTAACTCGCAGCCTTCTTTTAGGAAATGAACAAATTGCTGCTGAAAGTCTCTCTTTGTTATTTTCGGCGGGCTGATCCCAGAGCAGCCGACAACAAACAGGCTGCAGAGAGAAAATCACAGCGAGGCAGAACTCAGATCAGCCGATAAGAGCTGCTGCTGCTATTACTGCTGCTGCTGCTGCTGCTATTACTGCTGCTGCTATTACTACTGCTGCTATTGCTGCTGCTGCTATTGCTGCTGCTGCTATTACTGCTACTGCTGCTGCTATTACTGCTGCTGCTGCTATTACTACTGCTGCTATTACTGCTGCTGCTATTACTACTGCTGCTATTGCTGCTGCTGCTATTACTGCTGCTGCTGCTATTACTGCTGCTGCTGCTATTACTGCTGCTTGCTGCTATTACTGCTGCTGCTATTACTGTTGCTGCTGCTGCTATTACTGTTGCTGCTGCTGCTATTACTGCTGCTGCTGCTGCTATTACTGGTGCTGCTATTACTACTGCTGATATTACTACTGCTGTTATTACTACTGCTGCTATTACTACTGCTGCTATTACTACTGCTGCTGCTGCTGTTGTTACTGATGCTGCTATTACTATTACTGCTGCTGCTGCTATTACTGCTGCTGCTATTACTGCTATTACTGCTGCTGCTATTACTGCTACTGCTGCTATTACTCCTGCTACTGCTATTGCTATTACTACTGCTGCTGCTATTACTGCTGCTGCTGCTGCCATTACTACTGCTGCTGCTGCTGCTGCTGTTGCTATTACTGCTCCTGCTATTACTACTGCTGCTGCTGCTATTACTACTGCTGCTGCTGCTATTACTACTGCTGCTGCTGCTATTACTACTGCTGCTGCTGCTATTACTACTGCTGCTATTACTACTGCTGCTATTACTACTGCTGCTGCTGCTGCTGCTATTACTACTGTTGCTGCTACTGCTGCAGTTGCTACTGCTGTTTTCACAGTTTTCTTCAAAGAAGGCTGAAAAAAGGGAATTTGAGCCAAAGTTTGGTTACTAAAACTGATTGTGTGATTATCAGTTACATGCAGGTGTTTATTGTTGTTCTTTTTCAGTTTGGTGCCACGAAAATGTAATTGTTTCAAATTTGAAAGGGTTTTTCTTTCTGTAAGAGCTTTTATTTTATTTTTTGGATTTAGAGCATCACCTAAAAGTCTCAAATTAAATCCCATTTTGTACAAATATATGGTCTTTGAAGGCTGATATTAACATATGTAAGACTGTTATTATCAGTTACATGCAGGTGTTAACAGCCTTTCAAATAGATGCAAAGCAAAACTGAAGAATAAAACTCCCCTCAATTGCAGCTTTTGACACCCGATAGATATTTATCTGACAAAACCAAATTCTGATATATTTGTTATTTTCCAATTTGGTGCAGTAAAGTTGGACCAGTTTGGTTTGTTGAGGCCTGATACAGTTCTCTCTCAGACAATACAACATTGTTTAATGCCAAACATTTCATTTAAATTCAAAGGATTTTTCTTCTTGTGGGAGTGTGAAATTTAGAGCTTCACTGGACACATAGTCCCAAATGTAATCCCAGTTTTGTCTGATTCTGTTATTTTAAGACAGGAATCATCAACACTATGTGATTATTTGATTAATTATTGTATTAACTTTCCAATTTATCATAAAATGGAAGTTTTGAAGCCCAATAACATTCATTTTAAGATGATAATCACCACTAACATGAAATTATCTTTTATAAATGTCCAATGTGGAGCCAAGTCCTCCGAGTTCAAGAGCTTTTGGAGCATCGCTGATAATAAAGACCTGATTGGACTGATTCTGGTTTTTAAGATTGAAATCATCATCATGTCTGATCAACTCTTTTCTTCAGGAGTTCTGACGGGTCTGAAAGCTGATATACAAATTTATATATAAAATAAATTCCAATTTGTTGCAACAAAAAAAATCAACCTTTAAAAACTGCATCCATTATAAAACATGTAGACATTAAAACTATGCTCTAATCCTAGTTTGTATTTATTTATTTATTTATTTATTTTAACACTGATTATTTTAAACATTGTCTCCTGATTATTTATTTATCTTTTACATTTTCCAATTCGGTGCCAAAGAATCCCAATATTCAGTATGATCCTTCAGTCTCCACTAAACCTGTATTTATATAAACATTTATAGAGTTTGGACAGCAGTTGGTGACATCACTCAGTACCGTCAAATGTTTTGCCAAAAAATGTCAAATTATTCAGAGAATGAAGTGAATTTAGATTGTGGGGCGCTGTAAAGTGTAAACTGTGAAACTGTGACGGGACTCATTGAGCTTCTTAAATACCAAACCCAACATTTTTAAGACAGCCGTCTCTACAATCGCTCACTTATTGAAACTGAATTCAGAGCATCGTGGGGCACTAACTAAGTCTGCTGAAAACATTTTTTAAGGGGGATAAATATTTTAAAGATCACCTATAACATCCAGCTGCTGAACTGAAACCCTGAGAGGATGTGGTGCAGACAGCACTCCCTGACATGTTGTCTGTAACATTTTCCAATGTGATGCCAAAGGAACAGCATCCAGAGCCTCGCTGGACACAAAGTCTTCTCCGACATCAAAGCTTGGATGCTATTTCAGTGTTTTATAAATATTTTCTTCTTGAACGTGAAGGAAAAAAATCCTCCGAAACAACATTTACAGCCACAAATCCACCTCCGACAGAGATCTTCAGC
The DNA here is from genome assembly GCF_900634415.1 of Cottoperca gobio. Taxonomy (NCBI): domain Eukaryota; kingdom Metazoa; phylum Chordata; class Actinopteri; order Perciformes; family Bovichtidae; genus Cottoperca; species Cottoperca gobio. The sequence continues at coordinate 3,166,211 of NC_041376.1, forward strand.
GTCAGTAAGCAGAAATATTCAGAACACTTTGGATCCAAACTTCCATGTGGACATGCAACAGTTCCCTCTGAACCAGAACCCCGGAGCATCATGGGTAACTGATGTCATCAGCGGCTCTTTCAGCCTCACAAAGAAAGAAAAAAACAATGCTTGCAGCTTGTGAATGAATTCAGACGTCAGGCGGATGATGAGACACAAACGTCCATCAGATCACTCAGATATCAGTGAGAGCAGCAGATACAACACAGAGGAGAGATTATTGATCTGTGCACAAACACTGAACCTGAAGAAGAAGAAGATCAGAAAGATACAAGCTGAATGTTTCAACTTCGTTAAACTGATAAAAGAAGTAAAAACAGAATCAGAGGAAAGTCCTGGATCATCACCACCAGAATAAAAACCTGAACAGCCGCCGCTGTGATTCACAGAGAAAAATAAACACATTATCATTATTATTATTATCATCTGTATACTTCTGAACCTCTGACTGAACACTCAACACAAATATCCACTAAATGATGTGGAAAAAAGTGGTTTGCTTCCGTCTACAGACTGTGACCTTTGACCTCCAGCAGCATGTGAGGTTTATTTTGTATTTAATATCCAGTATATTGTTCTTAAAATAAAAAATGTTTAAATGATGCCAAAGAAAAAATATTATTTTGTTTGGGGGTTTTCTGGTAAAATAGAATATATTCAGAAATCGTTGGAAAAACCATAAAAGATCAAATAAAATAGTAAAAATGTGCATTTGTGTGCAGCAGGATGCAGGTTTGACCTTTGACCTGCAGACAGACTTCAGGCCAAACAACCAGCAGTACAGAGAATACAGTCAGGCTTCATGTTGCAGCCAAAAACTGATTCCAAAATATGTTCCATGATTCACAACTGAAACGTCCAGTTTCCTGTCGTCGCGGATGTCTTCTCCTCACTTTAAAACATTTGTAGCAAAAAAACTACACGAATTTCAGATTTTCCCAAAACGAATTTAAACCAAAAAATTAATTCCGTAATTTAAACGAGGTCACGGACAGAGCACGTGCACCTGTACATGCATTATGGATTACATTTCAACAAAACAAGCGGATGAGGCTGAAAACAAACATCCTGCTGCAGCAGCAGCCGGACAAGAAACCCGGAAAACGGTGATTTTAAAGCAAATGTTTCATGAAACAGAAACGTTGTCAGGAGAACAGAGAGAGAAACAACCTGCAGATGTAAGCAGCAGCAGCAGGATGCAACATGTGTTATACATTCATCCCAAAACAAGCAGAGAGGCTCTCAGGTGAGGAAGAGGAAGAGGATGAGCGTCTGCATCATCTGAAACACACATTTGAATGTGCGCAAAATAACCGAAATATTTCTGATTCTGCAACATTAGAAGATGCAGGAGGAAGACACATTTAAATATATGAAATGCACTTTGAACTCTAAATATCCTGGTTTTATTTGTAGGCTTTAAACCCTCGGAGGACGCGCAGCCTGCAGGCACAACACGCAGCGGCTCACTTTTCACTTTTTCACTGCGACAAATATAAACTGTAGAAATATCTGTTGGAGATTCTGCAGAATCACAACCTGAAGACCAGCTGCAACAACAAACATGGTCACGATCATCTGAAGACACAGATACAGTCTCGTGCAGATATAAAACTTCAAAAAGAAGGAGGATGCGCAGAAACCAGCAGCATTAAATGTGGAGACATCTGCAGATGTAATGGTTTGATTTCATCTGCTTTTTAAATAGCCTACATGTCACAGCAGCTTCTAAAACACACACAACCACAGAGAAAGTGTCTTATACGTTTTATAAATGTGACGAATACACACCAGAGTGCAGACACAAGGAAACTAACGCTCAAATTCAGCTTTTAGTCAAATAAATAAATAAATAAAAGGCAAATCTGCAAATTTCAGCTGTTCTGAATTCAAATTAGATTTTATCTAAACAATCAGTCAAAGCGAAGAGGCAAAAAACGGAACCCAGAAGTCTCATTTATACAACACGGCGGAAGTGGCACCTTCAATTCTGAAGAATCCGCAATAAGATACATTTTTACTGGTTTCACCAGAAACAGTGGAATGAGATTAAAAAATATATAAAAAGATAAGTAAAAAAAATCAAACAGCTTCGGCAGAAAATATTCAAATGTGAAGCATTTAGAACCAAACAATAGCACAGAGCGAGAGTCGCCCACAGCAAGTGTCACACTGAGCCTTGAAATCTGAGTTTTGTTCAAGAAAAGGTAAAAATGGACTAAATTCTTCTGTCAAAGCACACCAGACAGTCTGAATGAGGCAACCCTAAACCAGCTCCACTTAAAATATTTAAATGCTGATCACAGCAGTTTCTAAAACCGAAAAAAGAACTAAAGTCCCTTTTACAAATATATAAACAGTGAAACATGGAAAATCTTACATTTTTAAAAGGAATATATTTCTGCAGTTTAAAGTTCATCTGTTAAAACAAGCGGCAACAGACAACATTGAAATCCGGATCACGGCAGCAACAGAACAGATCTGAACACTAAACACACTGGAGCTAAACCAAACTGACACCACGCAGCCAAAACAACACCAACGCCCAAATCCAGCAATTAATCTGACGATCATCGAAGAACAAACGCAACATCTGCAAGTTTAAATTCGACATTTAATCTTTTTCTGACACAATTTAAAGTTTGAGCTGTGAATTCAAACCAGCTTAAATGGGGGAAACGACACCAGCTGCACCAAAAGCTTCAAATGCGAATCTTTGTAAGAAGACATGAAGACACATGAAGTCGCTTTTACACATTTTGAAATGTGACGAATTTCAGGAAACACGCGGAGAACAAAACACCTCAAAATCTGACTTTTGTTTGAGAAAAGGCTGACAAATCTGCAAGAATACATTTCAGCTGTTTGCAACATAGTTTTGGTTTGATCTGCAAATAAGGATCCAAACACACACACACACACAAACAAACACACACACAACAACAAGCCAGAGCAGAAACAAAAACACGCTCAAATTCAGAACCAAAATCTGAGTTTTCTGCAAGAAATAAGGAAACATCTACACATTTAAAGAATAAATCAGATGTTTAAACACAGTTTGAGGTTTGAGATGTGAAATCAAAGCCAATGAAGCAACTGCAATACATTTAAGCCCCAGCAGCATTTGAATGATGTTAAAACAGCGCATGTGGTGATGGTCTGGGTGATTTCTGCACAAAAACACGCAGTAAAGCCCGCAGTGAGCCCCGCGGGCCGCAGCCTGCAGCGCCTCAGATTTCACTGTTCAAAAGGAGAAAATGTCACACAGTCAGTCAGGCTTCAGCAGCCTGAGCGCGACCTCTGGTTGCATCATTTGACACAGTTTTTCCACCCAAACGCGCGTAAATCTTTATGCGTAAAAGCGTTACGCACACGCGCTGCTGCGGCGCAGTTTTCGCTGTGTGTGCGTAAACAACAAGAAGCAAAATCCCCCCCAAAAAATAAACAAAAGACACTCATGTGGACGAGAGGGAATATTTCAGAAGTTTTGCTGTCGTCATTGAAATCACGGCCTTCAAAAGCATCTGTATTGTAAGTGATGTTTGCTGTCCAATAAAAGCATAAAATGATTTGGAGCAGTGAAGAACCGCGTTAATAAAACTCCAAATTATATTTCAAATTCAGAATAAAAGCTAATTTTACTGTAAAATGTTAAAATAATGATTAAAAAATAAGAACTAAATGTATTTTTTTTTCATTTAAGTACCTGGTGGTATAAACATTGACAACACGGAGGTCAGGAGTAAAAGAAGACAAAAGGATATGCGTTAGTTATGAATACAACCTATTCTTTTATTTTTATTTTTTTTATGATTAAAACATTTTTTTCTCTTTTTTTTTACTTCTGTAAGCGACAAACACGGGAATAAGAATAAGACCACAATAGTATCACAACCATGAAAAATTGTTTTTAGAGACGACAATTAAAGGACAATCATTCCAAGTAGTATTAGATAATGAGGCATTTTTTTCTTCTGTCAAACAAACGGGGTTTTACATTGTTCTTCTTTTTAGAAAAGAAGGAAACCCCTAAATTCAAATTACAAATAGACATTGTTTTCTCTCTCTTTTACTAATTATACAAAAAAAAAAAGTAGAAGAAGAAGCGTGAAGGTCCGTTGTTACCGACGATCACGTTTACAGTCAAAGAAAGCAAATCACAGGCTGCCACCGCGGAAAATATCCATCAAACAACGAGATATTCACGCTCAAAATTCAGTTTTTAAATCAGAATTTTTCTGTTAGATGAGGAGTTAAATTCACGCTGTTTCCAACGCAGTTTTAACCTTTAACCTGAAGACGAGGCGGATTAAGGCGAAAGACCTCCAGCTGCACCAACAAAACATTCATGTGTAAATCATTTGAAATCGGCGCCCACCAAACTCCATTCAAATTTCTGCTAATTCAAGAAATCTAAAGATTTCCTCAAATAAATTCTATAAAAATCTCGTTTAAATGGACATTTTCTGCAGTGAGGGAGGCATAATTTACCCCTCTATTCATTCACTCACTCATTTATCCATTCACTCTAATTCCTACGACATTAGGCCTCTGTAAGCTGAATAATGAACTCTAAATTTCCTAAAAACCGATTCTTTGGTCTATAAAAAGTACATGAGCAGTTCTTGAACTGGGAAATGAAATAATGGAGAAACAGCCTCAGGACTTTAACGGCGGGAGTCGCTTAAAAAAAAAACACATTTCAATGTATAGAAAATAATAATCAAAAAAGAAAATTAGTGTTTAAATTTTGTCAAATAAAAATCATTCTCCGCCGCTTCTTTTCTAACCAGCATGATACCTGATAATACTGCAAACATGCGGGCAAAAACCGGCTATTAGAGATATTATTATTATTATTTTAACCTTTTTTAAATCTCAAAATTAGACAAAACTATTTTTAAATACACATTCTATTAAAAGTAATGCCTTCTCGAACAACAACAACAACAGAAAAAATCAGCCTATCATCATTCTCTCTGTTTTAGCTCAAGTCACATTGCACGTCGCTGACTGACAGTACTATACAGAGACACACCCCGGACACTTATAGTAACAGACATTATGTACACAGAAATTAAAACTGCAGCAGAAGATGGAGCAGGAGAAGAAGAGATAATAATAATAATAATAATTATAATAATAATAATAATATTAAAAAATACCTGGAAACTTCAGGGCTGCTTTCTGTGAGTTTCTCTGCTGCTCTTTTTTGTTTTGCAGTTTAAGTCTCTCTTCTTTTTTTCTATAGTAGGTAGTTTATAATAATTTTGTTTTTGTTTTTTACAATGTAAATGTTCAGTGTAAAATGTTCAACTTACAGTTCCAGTCATTTTAAGAGTTTCACTCCTTCAGGGGTGGAATGGGGAGGATGGATGGATGGAGAGGTGAGGTAAGGTGGAGGGGTGAGGGTTTAGTGTGTTAGTGTATAAGTGGGTTGGAGGTCGAGCCCTGGTTTTGATGCGTAAAATAGTCAGACAAACCCCCGGAAAGTCCCGAGGAGAAGGCCGGCAGAGAGCCGGACAGAGCCGGCCTCAGAGAGTCACAGGGCAGCGAGGAGGACGGAGCCTGCGGGGAATTGGAGGCCGATGCCCGGGCGGCCTGCAAGGAGCTGGACTGCGTCATGGACGGGTGCGGGACGTGGGGGAAAAAGTAACTTGTCTGCCCGGCCAGCAGGTTAACCGAGCACGGGTTCAGGGAGTAAGTGGCCCCGGAGCAAGGCACGGAGAGGCCACAGGGCACCGCCGAGGCCGCCAGGGCCGCAGCCGTCAGGTGGTGCGTCGCGTAGGGGAGATCCGCGCCAACCAGCCGGTCCATGCTGAGCCCGTTGGAGGACGGGAACGACGAGTGGTTGCTGGCCATGTTCTGGGTGAGCATGGTGCTGTAGGACATGGGGTGACCGGGGTAGCCCGAGGGGGTCCCGTTGTAGCCCAGGGTGCTGCCGGCCCGCGGGTGATGCAGGGAGAGGAAGGGAGACATGGGCCAGTACAAGGAGCCGGCACGGTCCATGAAGGTCAGCCCGGAGGTCAGGCGGGCGCCCCGCTTGAAGGCCAGCTTGGCCCGGGAGGTGGTGGACCGCCGCCGGAGCTTCCCGGTGGTTCCACCGATGAAGACGTCGTCGCTGCTGGGGTCCAGCATCCAGTAGTTCCCTTTGCCCGGGTCGTCGTAGTGCCGCGGCACCTTGACGAAGCATTTATTCAAGCTGAGGTTGTGCCGGATGGAGTTCTGCCAGCCCTGCTTGTTCTCCCGGTAGTACGGGAAGTTTTTCATGATGAACTCATAAATGCCGTTGAGGGTGAGCCGCTTCTCCGGGCTCTGCCTGATGGCCATCATTATCAAAGCGTTATAACTAAAAGGAGGTTTTTCGTACTTGCCGCTTTTCTTCTCTCCGTCCTTCCCTCCGGCGCCGCCGTCCCCGTCTTTCCCGTCCTTCTTCTCCTCCTGCTTCTCCTTCTCGTCCGGGCAGCTATCCTGGCTCGAGGAGTCACTTTTAGGATCCGCTTTGCTGTCCTGCTGCTCGGCCGGGAGAGGAGCTTTCTGCTCGGCTTCGTCCACGCCACCGGGCCGGTGGTGGTTCTGGTGGTGGTGGTGGTTTTGGTGGTGATGCTGGTTCTGATGGTTGTTGTTGTCGCTTTGCACGGCCTCTGGCACCAAACTGTTTATACTGAACGACGATTTAGGAATCATTTTCACCTCTTTGCGCTCTCCCATATCCAACATCACCGGGCAATAAGGGGGGAAAATGGCAACGACCAAAAGCGACGAACACAGCTGGGTTTCAATCTGTCCTGTCTCTGCCTGCGAACCCGGACGGGAAGGAAGGAAGGGGGAACGATAGGAAGAAAGAAAGTATAGCCCAACAAACTATTTCATGTTCGGTTTGGGGAGAGAAAGGGAAACACACACACACAACACACATGTACACACACATCGATAGGAGACAGATAGCTGCAATTAATTAGGGAGCCACAGCCACTAAAGCAAGTAAAAAACATTGGTTGGACCTTTCCAGTCCTCAGCCAACCAGGGGAACATTAGTATTAAATATTAAGGCGTCCTCTGCGCTTTCAGCCAATCATGACGCACAGGGAAACACACACATCCACCAATGCCGTGCACGCTGCAAAAGATGTCTTTTTTTTGTATGTGCTATTGAGTCTAAAAATCATAGTTCGATCAAAATAAAGGTGAAAGTCTGACAGATTGTTTTTGAATTGTTATTGTTTCAAAAGCGAAACGATTGTTTTGGTTGTTGTGTTGATTGTTTTGCATTTTTATGTGGAAACTAGTGTCCCCAGCTCACATTTTAGCATCATTTTAAAACACAATCACGTTACCAGTCAAATAAATTGAACTTTATTTGAAGATTCATAATTTCCAACATTATTGTGTATTTTTCGGATCCTTTCTGGACAAAGATTAGACTTTAAGAGCGTCATACACGCCCAGAATGAGTCGCCAAATAGGACACTTTTTGCAGCGTAGAAAACACACTCACCCCTATCAACACTTGCCTGCCTTCCCCTCACCCCTCCCTTCTCTCATTCTCTCCCCCACCTAAACTAAAACCGTCGCTGGAAAACACACACCGTGCATGCGTACACCCAAATCCCCGCCGCTCCTATTTACACTCCTCCGATTCAAATATTTTCCCCTTCGGCGTGTTCAAAACTGTTTACATCCAGACTTGGAGGGAAAATAAACAGAGGAGAGGGGATCTGGAGGGCACGCGGACACGGTCAGGACACGCGGAGGTGATTTGTGTGTCAGATCGCAGCAGACTGTACGGCACAGAAAGGCTACGGGCTGTTTCTCCAAAGCCGATTCTCCGTGCGTAAAATGTGCGTAAAATATGCGCCGGAGATGCGTAAACACGGTGTCTGTCATTTCAGTCTGCTGCTTCCTGGAAGGTTTTTTAGATTCCTCCCGGTGGTTCCATGTTGGAGGACAATTTGACAACACCACAAAGTGAACTGGAGGCAGAAAGACACGCAGTTGAATGTTGAATGAATAAAAGACTGAAAGAGTGGAGAGCTGGAGGCCGCCGGCGGAGACGCGCGGGTCATTTATAAAAACGACGATTTAATACCAAAATGTGTTTTTAGCATTTTGAATTATTACTGATATTTGTGAAAACATTTAATATTATTTATAACCTCTGCAGGATGATTATTTGTATATTTCTAACAGGATTTCTTTCGGAAAACATCTCGACACATTACATCTCAAGTCTAATGTTAATACTTTGGTGATATAGTTACTACCATCCACCACTGTGCCTGATAGTACTACTCTTCTTATATACAGTCTGTGGTACTACTACAGGTACCAACTGCACCACTACTCCCTCATGTACTGCTGCTACAATGATACACACTGAGCATTATGTTCTTGGGATTTTATTAACCTGAAGACACTTATATTTATTTATATTAAACATTTATTTTGTTGGCTGATTAAAGTATATGTTGCACACAATGAATATTTAAATTTGACTTATTTTAGACCAAGTAGTTTATTTGTTCTTTGCAGTGAAACTAAATTATCTTTAGAGGTTTACACACAATAGCATATAATAATAATAATAATAATAATAATAATAATAATAATAATAATACTTTGCTAAATATATTTCCTACGGAGCTGCTACACAATACTACCAGAGCTGCTGCCATCACTGCTAGTACACCAATATATTAGTACTTCTTATACTACTTGCAGTAAATCATTACTAGATTATTATTCTCACTGTTACAGTTATGAATAAGGTTTTCAATTAAATAAAAAAAACGGGTTTATTAGTATTATTCTAACAGCTGCTACTAACAGTATTACTACATAGAAGTGTTGTTTTTAAGACATGACCACGAGGTCTGCAAACATGTGACCAACATAAATAAACACTGATGTTTCTCCTCAGCGATTAAATGTGTTTACAGATATTTTGTTATTGTTACTGATATTAAAGGAAACACAAGATATTATATTCAGCTTCTGTTATTACAACCACTGCGGTATTATTACTGCCACCACAGTTAACACTGCAGTTACTGCTGCTGTGGTGATGAAATGTTCTGCTACATTCACTTTAGTGTTACTGTTATTATCAGCCTGCTAATATCAGTATCGTTCATTCATATTATAGACAGAGCTGTTGTTGCTACCGCTTTCCCCACACAGCAGTCCTGCATGTATGTGACCACATAATGAAAATGAAACAAGCATATAATTAACAAAAAGATGCGAACTCAACAAAATAAAAGCTTCTGAAGGAAAGATGCTGCAACAACACAGCAAGTTAAACTTAAACACGTTGATCTGAGACACGTGGAGGCAAATCTGTGAGTCCACAACAGTTAATTTAACACTTTTAAGGCGGTTTGAAAGCATCAGAGTGACGTTTTAACTGTAAAAACAATCATTATTGTCGCTGAAATTACAAAAACTTAACCTGGGGACGTGTTGGCTCTGAAACAACAAAGTAAGGAGTCTGATGATACATTTATTCAGGACTTTCCTGTCACTCAGTTATTTAAAATCACTTGGAAATCTGCCAATACACAGAGAACAACGCAAAGTGTGTCCGAAGTGGTGAAAATCTGCCAATCAAGGAGATCAATCTCTTCAGAATCGAAAGTTTCCTCCAGTTTAACAAACTGAACACAAACTAAAGATATCCGTGTCTTCCTTCCTTCCCCCTGGAGGAGCAGCTGAAGGTCGGACCCATGGAGCCGCTTTTACTCACAGAAACCCTGAAGGGTCACTGAGCCGTTTGAGCTCCGCGACCAGACACAGATGTGAGGTTACTTTCTCTCAACAGGCTGATCTGCAGATCTGAAGTAAAGGCTGCGAGTCTCTCACATTCTGCTGATTAATAATAAATACAGGGAATATGTGAGACAGATGAAGGCGGAGCACGCAAACAACATCCAACAATTTACGTAAAACTAGTGATTTTATTTCAGTTCTCTGTGAACCGCAACATTAAATCTGCAGCAGCTGATTAAAACATAAAATATCAGTTTTAACTAAAACATTTAAATCCATTTGAATGAATCTCCATTGTTTGTCTGTCTGAACGTGTTTAAGTAGATGTTTCTTTCTCGTTCTTTTCCGTAATTTGTTGTTTGTTTGATGCTTTTACACTATAGAGTTATTCTCTTATTTGTTTTATTATTATTATTATTATGGTATTTGGACATTAATGACACAAGTGTGTGAGCAATGAAGGCAGAACTTCAGACAATGGGGCGGGGGCAATGCAAACATAAGACTGTAAAACATCATTTAAAATGCAATATTATAGTTTATTATTAGGCTGACTACTAAAGTAAATGCATAAATAATAATATTAATTGACCCAAAGAAAACCACAAGGTCCACTTACTTGGCTTTTCCGGAGCTCTCAGTCACATCTCGTGGCCTTTAACAATTAACTTTTAGTTGAACGCTCATTAAAAAAAACAAGCAAGTCATTTTGTTTTGTCAAAGAATAAACCTCATAATAATAATAATAATAATAATAATAATAATAATAATAATAATAATAATAGGATGCAGTGTGTAACTAACACCTTCCTTTATCTTCCGTCCTGAATGCGCATTTTGCGTCCGTTCATAGAATCTATTTTGAGGAATATTGTTGTTTTTCGTCATGCTTTTATTTTGATGGGGTAGTTTTACTTGCTGCTCGTTTGTCAGCTTCTCTGTGACTCAGTGAACTAAACATACTGCTTGTTTATTTATTGTTGTTGTTGTTAGTTTGCTCACAGAAGCTGAAGATGTGAGCGCAGTTTGGACCGTTCACCGGCTCTGCCTATGTTTTCTGCAGCATCCAACAGGACTGAGGAGGAGGAGGAGGAAGAGGAGGAGGAGGAGGAGGTGCAGAAAAAATACATCCATCCAGCCCCAGAGAGAGAAACCCTTGAAACAAACTGTGGTGTTTTAGCGTCCATTTCACCTGCAGGTACGTCACGAATCGTCTCTGTTTCCGGTCTGATTTCATTATTTCCTGGGATTGAACCTGTAAAACAAAAGCAGCAGGTGGATTCACCAGAGAACATTTGCAGTGTGACGGATGAAAGATATTTACTTGTCCTTGTCTGTTTTGTTGGTCACCTAACAACTAGGAGGTTTCAAGTTGAACCAGACTCAATTCGTTTTTGTCTGAACTTTAAAAACACAACGTACATCCTCCAAAGTGCAGTGCTCAGGAGAGTGACAGAGAAACCAGACTCCACATGTTCTCCATGTTCTTTTACATCACATTTAAAAAGCACATATGTGCAGTGTGACCTGCCAGGGAGTTTAACTTTATTGTCAAACCAACCAGACTCCATTCATTTTCTACAGAATTTTAGAACACATTTAAAAGCTTTAAAAGGATAAGAGGTTGACTCATGCCTCTTCTGTTGGCCATCTAACAATTGGGAGTTCAGAACAGCCCAAACCAGACTCCATTCATATATTTCTGATTTGTAAAGCATGTGTAAAAGTTCAAATTTTCAGCGTGACCTACGAGCTGTCTTGTTTCTTCTGTCAACTACCAACTGGGACTTCAGATTCAACCAACCCAGACTCCATTGATTTTCTTCCAAATTTTAGAAGACACTTAAAAGGCTGAAATCTGCAGTGTGAAGGGTGCGGGAGGTGGAACCCCCGTGTCTCTTTTGTTGGTCAACTATTTCAAATTGGTACTTACCAGACGTGGTTCATTTCTCTCCTGAATTTGCATCGGAGAGAAGGGACTCTCACCTCTTCTTGTTGGTGAACTACCAACTGTGTACAAACTCAGGACATTTAAAACATTTGTATTTCCTTAGAAAGGTAAAACAAAGTTGTGGCAACAAAGAGCTGCTGCTACAACAAGTAAGTTTCGAACTAAACTTCCCTATTAAAGTGATAAACATCTGACTGTTATTTAAATCTATGAGGAAACATTAAACATGTACAGCCTCCAGGTGTCCATCACAATGACATACTTGTTTGCAGCTTTAAACGTTTTTCTTCAATACAATAATTAAACTATGGACTTTATGCTCTTTAATCTTGATTTAAAAAGGTCAATCTACAGAACTACATTTATTGACTGATGTGTGTTTGGGTGGAACAAAAAGAGGGAAGAAACATGAAGGTGATCTCTGACCTCCATCATAACTAATATTTCAACCATCATTAGAAACAAAACTTCATTCTTTTTTCATGGATTATATTTAAACATCTGCTTTCAACTTTAAATCTGCAGTCAAAGGGAAACACAGAAAGATGTTTTATTCAGCAGAAACTTAAATATTGATCAATGAAGCCGAAGGAGTTGCCGATCCAGAAGAGTTTCAAAGCATTAAGGGGTTCAACAGGTTCTGTAGGGAGTCCTCGATCGCTTAAAGGGGTTTGTTAGGGAGTTCTTGGAGTTCTCAACGGGTTTCAGGGGTTCCCAAGTCAAATCTAATGTTATTAAGAGGGTTCCTTAAAGTAATACTTCACCCCCAAACGGAACATTTGTATCTCAATAACTCGCTATGTGTTGCCTTGAATTCTTCAAGGAAACTGTTTTACTTGCACGCCCTCTACGGAGAACCCAAAAGCAGAGAAAGTTCACTTCCAGATTTCAAGGTAACACATGGTGAGTAATTGAGATAAAGAAGAGACATTTGGGTGTGAAGTATCCCTTTAAAGAGGGTTTGTAAGGTTTTTATAATTGCTCAAAGGGTTTTAGGGGGTTCTTTAAGGGGTTCTAGCTGCTCTTAAAGGGTCCGTTGAGTTCTTGAGGAGGTTCCACTGACTCCTAACAAGGGTTGTAACAGGGTTATGGAGGTCTTAAGGAGATTCCAGGGTGTTCCTGTGGTTCTTATAAAGAATAAAGAATGCTTAGTGGCCTCCTCGGGGTCTAGAAGCTGTGTAAGACTTATTATAGGGTTCTTATAGGGGTACTAGCACCCCTTAAAGGGTTCCTTGGGTTTGTATAGTGGGGTTTATAAAGGGGTTCTAGAAGTTCATAAGGGATTTCAGGGGTTCTTGGCAAAGCCCAGGAGGTTTTTTTTAGAGATATTCAGACTCCTATGGGGTTAAAGGAAGTTTAGGGGTTTCTTAAGCGGGTCCATATCGTCATGAAACTGGTTCCTGTGTGTTTTTAAAAAGGGGTTCAAGAAGTCTTGACGGTGTTTAGGAAAAATGTTACAAGGTTTATTGATTCAGTTTTTCTTTTAAGGGGTTTGGTGGTATTCCAGGACATTTAAGGGGGTATATAACAAAAGACAGGTTGGTGACATCGTGAAGTGGCGTTGGATCATTGGAGCTGTTGTCCTCACCACCATCGCCATCATTGAAGTTAGCTTCTCCCGGTTAGCATTTCTTCAGTGTCCATTGTTCAAGAGGTTTTTACCGGAAGCCAAATCACATTACAGGGATAAAAAGGAAAGTATGCGACTCTTAAAGGTGTACTGGAGGTTTTTAATGCGGCTTCAGGTAAATGACTTGTCACACGGAACCAAACGGACCTCGTTGATCCAGTTTGACCCACTAAGGAGGAATGAAGGACGTTAATCTGCAGAATGTGTTTCCTCTGAGTCTAAAGGATTTCTCAACGAGCCGGCTGCATGTAAACAGCCTCAGTATTATTGTCATTGTGATTATTGGCTTTAAGGCTCAGAGGAAAGTTGTGAGCAAATAAATGAGAAGGATCAGCAGAGAGGACAGAGGGCGCCCCCTAGAGGCGGAAACAGAAACTACACTACAGCCAATAGTTTAAATTCAGTCTCATCGATTTACTTTAACGTTTTATCTTTGATTGATTGGTTATTCTTGTGTCACGCTCTTCTAAGCTTTTATTTGATTTCATCTCGAGGGATAAAAACATTGAAATTAGACTCCAGAAGAAACTTTCTTTAAAATTGAGGAAGAAAGCAAACATGATTCGACATATTCAACTTTTGAGACGTGAAGCTGAGATCTGTTTTCTATCAGATAAGTTAATGTATAAAATAAGTGAATGTTATAATATGAGTGTTTTAGATACACGCGTCTGATGAACACGTGTTAACAGATCAAACTCTCAGGTTAGATGCGTTAAAGGAGCCAAATAAACGCGTAAATAAACACTGAAGTTCTGAATTTGTGAATTATTTCTTCTATATAAATGAAATCTTGATAATAGCACTCTTCTTTCATCTCTGCTCATTGTGGCGTTTCATTGTGCTTTTATAATAATCTGATAATATCACCGTTGTGTTCTTCTTGTATGATATAATAACCTCATTATTTCAGTGTCCTGGTGCCACAGCGACGTTATTTCATTATAATGCCGTAATGTTTCTTTCAGCATGCGTTCAAACGAAAGGTGAAAGTGTTACACAAGTTTATTCAAACTCAAATGATGTCCGATTAGAAACAAAACGGTAAACTCTCACTATTTTCTTATTTTATTTCTTATGAGTGTAAATGTGTGTAAAAGAGATCAATAAATCCTGCAGCTTTTAGTGCCACAAACTCGCATTATGTGCACTGATTCAGTCATTTTGTTAACCCAATAAACATTTCACATTTAAATATATTAACACTAAATAACATCAGAATCAGCATTTAAAAACTCATTTAAAAAATGTGCAAAACATTGTTTTTGTTTTGGGCATGTTTGAGTGCTAAACCGATTGTATGAAGAGGATGAACACGGTGGAAATACATTTTAAATCCTCTGCAAGCAGCTGAAGCTTCAGTCTGTGGAAAAAAAACCGACTTATTTTGCAAATAAAAACATTCTGATATTCTTTACTTCAAAAACAGTCTGTGCAGTGATGCATGCAACATTAAACTGGTTGTTGAACTGGTTAAACTGGGTTTAAAAAAAAAAAATCTGCAGCAGAAACAGACATTTGTGTCTCGGATCTCCTGCTGGTTTCTGTATTTTCTTGTCGCCGTGAGCTTAATGGTGAAGCGAGAACCAGACGGAGGCCTGGAGGGACAAAAATGTGTCCAATACAAAAAAGAAATAAGGGTCACAGTGAAGCAGTTGGTCACTCAGTTCATTAATACTAGAGCCAAGATATCACAATCCGTTTTAACGTCATTTAATTAAACCTTTCATTTGTTATAAAGTACATTAATGTCCCTTAAATACAGTCAGATGTTATTAAGGGAAATGTAAGACTTAATCAAAACAGATTACATTTCTGATTTAAATCGCATTATATTCATGAGGACAACAAACATTTAAGAAGCTTTTAACATGTTAAATAAATGTTATCGATCCTGTTGCAACAGTTAACATCAACACTGGGTATTAATATTTCACTATTTTGGGTATAAATTGTATTTTCTTTTTAGTTACTGTTCTGTGTGCATGGAATCGATTATATTTACTTTAAGTAATTTTCTAATTAAAATTATTACTACAATTAAATACAAATTATTACAATAATATACTAAATATTACAGTAATATACCTTAGTTGGCTCGGCTCAGATTTTTAGTTATAGTTATCTATTTATTTTACTTTAAATATTTTGTGTTTATTCAACATGTGCTAAAGTGACGTATTTTTCCACCAAACCTTGATGCTGAATTTGTGTAATTGATGTTGAACCTTTAAACTTTATCTGAGAATCTGTAAACCAAATCAACAAACACCTCCAGCAGTGAAAACATGAATTCATGCAGGGGGAAAAACGGCCTCGGATTATTAAATTTAAAAAAAAGAGGACATGTGAGTGAAGGTGCAGAGAAGAAGAACTTCCTGCTGCCCTGCAGCACAAAAACAAGCAGGACAATCATTAGCTGTGTTGGCGCCGCAGGGTTAATGGTTCAATCAATGTCAAGCGCTGAAAATAAACTTTTGAACCGGACAATCTGCCGGCTGGAGCCCGCAGGCTCAAACTGAGAGCGCCGGGAGGAGACGAGGCTCATTACTGCACCGACAGCGCCCCCGTGCGGCCGCAGGAGGAACTACACATCTGCCTCATCAGGTATCAGACAGGAGGGAAAGCACTAAAACCACTCAGTTAGGAAAAAGGGCCCGCATGTACTGTTTTAGTATTATAAATTATATTATTATTATTATATTATTATCACTCAGATTAATGTAAAAGAAGGACACCCTCAAAAAGGTTGAGAAAGAATTTAATTGATTCTCTATTTTTGTCCATATTGTATTCTCTTTGGCGTCCAAATGCATTTCTATTTGTTCCCGTTACCTCCTCTGAGATTATATTCTATGGTACAACATACTTCCTTCTTTTTATCTAGCTTTGAAATGGTACCATATCATTTATGTCTTTACTATAGATTTGATTCTTTACATCTTGTAATGTACGTAATTTAGTGCAAATACTAACAACACAAACTATACAGAAAAACATAACCATATATACTTTTGATATGTTTTCTTGCATGTTCTTGTTGAAACTTTGTCCAATTGTGTGTTTTCTTGCGCTGCTGTTAGTTCGTAGTTTTGTTTTGTATAAGTAATGAATCAGATTGTGTGGATCCAGCAGTAGACCGACTGAAAACATATTGTACTTTACTGTTATGAGAAGAGGAAAGTTTGGAAGTTTGTAAAGTTCGCTTTGCATTTTTGTGGCAGGAGGTGAAATGCTGCCCCCTGTTTGGAGCACGAGCACACACACACACACACACACACACACACACACCAAGTGAAAAATAAGTCAAGAAACATAAATATAGATTCGAAAACACAACAGAAATATGAAAATGTGCAATATATCTGTTTTTAAAGCAGAGTAAGTGGAAGAAGGTGAGTTTTTGTCAGAGTTGGCTCTGGCTATTACCTGGAGATACTGATTCACTGACTGAATGAAAACTATGACCCGTTCTGGATCAATAAATCGATGGTGTTGCACAACATGTGAGGAAGAAAAAGAATCCGAAAGTTGATGAAATGTGGAAATATTTAATTAAAAACATTTAGTGCAATTCAATCAAAGTAATGAGTTTGCTTTAAATCCTCTACATTACGTTTCATAATCTGCTTTATTGTAAATGCAGTGAAGAAATCTTACAGTAATCAGTACAATGATTTTTACTTAATACAAAAATATGAAGAGTTTTAATTTAAAACCTTGAATACAAACATCGTCCTAATCAATGATGAAGTTACGTCACATGTTTATGATGTTTATGATTCATAAACTCTGAATGACTCTCACTCAAATCACTTCAATTGGCTTTAATTCCCCCAAAACTGAATGAAGTGTTTGAACTCCTGATTTCTCTCAAACGTCTTAATCTGACTCATTATTTTTAATGATTGACTTATTGATCTGATTGAATGCAGGAGGCGATGAGTCTGAAGATGTTTGGATTTGTTGCTCATTAATAAATAAATGGAATTCGTTTCCAAAAAAAACATTGAATATCATTAACCAAAGTTCATCTTTTAAAAATCACTGGAGCATCGTCTGCGTTAATGTTTCCAAATGTGACACATTTGTTTGCATTGATTTGCCGTCTGTCACTTTTCAGAAAAGGTGGAGATCAAAACCCTTCAGACGAAGTCGCTTCAAAAGTGTTTTAGAATCAAAAAACACACACGAGCAGATTCTCAGCCGAGGTAAAGAGAATGTTAACCGGCAGACGTGACATCCATCTGTCGCTGCGTTTCATTCACAAAAACATGGAGCCGGTTTGACAAACACTTTGACTCTGAGATTAAACTGATAGTTTTCAGATAGACGTCGAAACTAATCTGAGGAGTTCTGGATAAATGTGTGCGAGCGAGATGTTTACCTGCTGCAGGAAGGGATTAGATCCAAACCTGTGACGTACCCCGGATGGAAGTAGCAGCAACACGACTATTAATCGAGCAAGTTTCACCAAACAGGAGCGAGGAATTGTTCGGCGGAGCTCGAGTTAAGTTAAATATTTTCTACTCGACTGTTGAAAGGTCAAGAATGAATCTTGCGCTCATCTTCAATCACTGGTTTCTTTATTTCCTGTGAGGCACTTAAATAAAAAGCACTTTGTAAGTAAAACTATTTCCACTTAGCATCTGATAAGGTTTTTGTGACTCCTGCGTCTGGGAAGAGATAAACCTCATTATTCAAATATTAATGTCTTGGTCAGCTCAACTATTTGGCGGAGGAAAGAGAGTCGTGATGAGTCAAAATAAAGTTTTACTTCTTCGTGAAAAACTTCCTGAAGACGCTCCTCTTCGACTTGTCTCTGCTCGCGGTGTCGTCTGTTAGCTGGGGGGTCACAGTGTGGGGGTCCTGGGCATCGTGGTGGGGCGGCGGCACTGAAGAGGGACGGTGTTGATCGCTCTCTGTACCTGCGGAGCAATAACTAACAGTTAATTCACACGCTCGCTGATAACCGGCCGTTAGCATTAAAGCTGTGTGGCCTCACCGGTCCCGACCTCCCCTTCCTCTTGGTAGCGATGTTTGTCGTAGTATGTGTGGGGGGGTTTGGGAGGAGGCTGCCCCACGGTGGAAGATTGTTTCTCCAGGCTCTCAGCTCCGTCGAACGGTTTGGTCGAGGCCGAATCCTCCTGCGTCGTCTCCGTCAACTTCTCCAAGCTCAGGTTGACTGACGAGGCTCTCCTGAACAACAACAACGCTAAAGTTAATCATCACTAATGGCGTACAAAGAGTCGTGTCACAATGAGCTGATATCTTAGCGAGAGAGCTAACATCGCCTACGTGACATCACCAGTAGATTTAAGACAGAATTCAAACCAACAACCTCACGAGGAGTTCAGAGACGCTGCGCTTGTTGGTCAAATAGCTCCGACACTAACTTCATTAAGTCCTTTTTACATTTCCACTTCTACATCCGCTAAATAAACACATTTCTCCTGCAGAAACCATTATGAATACATTTGATTCATCCTTTAGTCATGCTGCCTCTGCAGTGCTTCATCTCCGCGCTGCAAACTAAACCAGATGTGATGCGTGACAGCTGAGTGGACCCGCGGCTGTGTCCTGAGCCGCCGTGTGTTTTAACACCATTGTGTGCCCTCTGAATGTAATCCACCACGTCAATGTATCTCATTAGAGGGGACAAATCCAGCCGGCAGGGATTTTCATTTCTTTGGCCTCTCACCCACCTGAGAGGTGCCCGATGTCCCCACAGTGCACAGTGTGAACATGCGAGATGTGAAAGTCAAATTACCTGACGCAGTTTGAAGGAAACCGTTTCGGTCTGAAACTCCATCAAACACTTCAGCGGCGACTGACAGACGTCGAGTGTGACTCCAAATCCCAAAACTAGTCACGCAATGCTTTTGTGTCCGTGTTCGTTTCAGAAAATCATTATGGAGTAGTTCAATCCTTTAAATTTAAATCAAAGCAGGAGTGAAATAATAAAAAATGACAGCCAGGACAAAATATTGATGAATCAAACGTCCATACTTTGAGTACTGAACAAAATCACATCCGCGGCGCAGCGTATCCGAGACTGTCGGGTACTTAAATTGGCGTTGAAAGCTCGGGGGGGTTGGGCAGATAATTATAATAATACCTAATATAAATTATTTTCTTGATTTTATACTTTATTTAAAGTTCAGGCTTTTTAAAAAGTTAAATTCAAGCCTTCAAGTTACCTCCATAAATAACAAATAAAGTGACCGTGTCGATCAAACACGAGCGACGGTGTCGATCAAACACGACCGACCGTGTCGATCAAACACGAGCGACGGTGACGATCAAACACGACCGACCGTGTCGATCAAACACGACCGACCGTGTCGATCAAACACGAGCGATCGTGTCGATCAAACACGACCGACCGTGTCGATCAAACACGAGCGATTGTGTCGATCAAACACGAGCGACCGTGTCGATCAAACACGAGCGACCGTGTCGATCAAACACGAGCGACGGTGTCGATCAAACGAGACGGGACAACACGACCGACCGTGTCGATCAAACACGACCGACCGTGTCGATCAAACACGACCGACCGTGTCGATCAAACACGAGCGATTGTGTCGATCAAACACGAGATCATGTTGAAAAATCAAGTATTTTTAACAAGTATATTCAAATACAAGCGTATTCCTAGCCTTAAAAATCATACGTTTTGTACGACCCCTGAGAGAATTTGCTGTGTGAGCTGCTTTTCGTTCTTTCTTTCCATTTCAAAGAGGCGTGAATGACTTTGTTGGTAAATATGTTCTTAAATCATTGTGTATTTAAAATATTTCCTCATTTGCGTGCTTTTATAAAACGTATATAACGTCTTATATGTGTTTATACGATTGGTTTTGTTGTCAACTCTGAATAAAGTGGCTCTAAATACCACAAGTGTTTCGACCCTTTATGCAGTGAAGAAGTCAGACGGACAGAGTTGTGATATATTTCAGAATTCATTTAAATCAAACAGAGGCGGAGGCGAGATGGAGCCATCACTGGTGAACCGTTTCACATTTCAAACTAACTGAACATGAAGCCCATTTCCACCTTTCGTTAATCACACACATGTAGCGGCTGACTGGCTGTTTGTGGTGACTCGACGTCTGTGACCGCTCAGATCAGGAACTCCAGTTTATTATGAAGTAAACAAACAAAGAGAAAACACAGAGGACTGGGCGATAGCGAAACGTCATAGCAATAAGACATGTGTTCGATAGTTTCACTTGAATGCATTGAATGCAAGCCGCAAGGAAAGCACATAAAGCGTGCTCCCTCACAAAGAGCCAATCATATCCCTTTATAATGGAGCGTACTCCACACAGCCAATTATTTAACAGGGGCATTGATCAGTTTTACACGTAAACATGTAACAACAACAGAAACAGCATGGAGTGAGGACATTGTGGATAAAAAGAAAAAGGACACGTCAGCTGGTCAGTATGGCAGGGTCTTTTCTCAGAACACCATTGTTCAGAGAAGTGTGTGTGTGTGTGTGTGTGTGTGTTTACCCTGAGTCGTCAGAGTCGCTGCTGGCAGATTCTGGGCAGTTTTGGAGCTTCTTTACCCAAAGCAGCTGGAGTTCTCTGCTGGACGCTGCAAAGAGGTACTGACTGCCGTCCTCCAGTCTGAGAGAGAGACACACACACACACACACACGAATATATATTTCAAATATGCAACAACAAAATAAAATCTACTTTAAAGCCACTTTTAAGGAAAATTGACATCAAAAATCTTCAATGAAAGCGTTGCTCTGCAGCTCACATCAGTTTGAACGTGTTGTCCTTTCTCCTGTAGTGAACGTTCTCCCTGCAGACAACTCCATCCATGTTGATAGGAGGCCACCTAGAGGTCCTCTGTGGAAACACAACACACTCCAGTGTTTCGTGACTGACGTTATAAAAGTGGGACTTTCTTTTTTGTCTGTTGTTTGGCCATTTTTCTCATTAAAGTCATGAATATATAACGTCTGTTATGTTCTGTGTTAACATGCAACTAAATAAAGACACGTCTGTGGTACCTCTGCAACAGCTGCTCTGTCTTTAAACAGGCTGAGCGTCTCTCCTTCCAGGACAGCAAACACCTCCTCCCAGTGCTCCAGACCCTGGCAGCCAATCACAGAGACACAAGACACACCTGTCAGTGGACATTTTAGTCATTAAGAGCTTAAATGTATTGTTCCTGTTACCTGTAGTGCTGCTTATCAATCTAGACTGTTTTGGTGTGAGAAGCCGAGTGTTGGAGACGTCGGCAGTAGAGATGTCTTTCTCTCGTATATATTGGAACTAGGTGGCACTCGGCTTGTGGTGCTCAAAGTGCCAAAAGAAATACATTTTTAAAAAACTCAACAGTAATGTCTCTTTCCAGAGATCATGACCCGGATACTCAAGATAGTCCAGAGAGCTCGTTGTGAGCAGTTTCAAGTAGGAACCATTTGTCTTTTTACCGAAACCGAAAATGTATTTTGTTTTCTTTCTTATTTTGTCTAATTGTTATTTTCCTCTCTTGTTTTTGTTTTTCATATTGTTGTTGTATTAAATGTTTTAGAATAATATTCTTTCTGATTCTGGAGCTCAAAGATCAAACTACACACCTTGATGGCGGACCCGCTCTACCTAAGTTACAGCCACTTCACGAGTTTTCATTCTTTCCACCGACTTTATATTCAGTCTGAATCAGACGTTCCTCACCTTGTTCCCTCCTTGTTTCAGTTTGATCTCCAGCGTCCCCTCCATTCTGATTGGCTGCTCTGCCGTTGCCTAACAACACACAGTTGGAAAGGTGTGAGAAAGCGACCAATCAGCTTTCAATAACGATATGACAGTTGATGAGTGAAGTTTTACCTCCGGTGTGGAGCTGGGGAGGCTGTCCTCGTCCTCTGGTAGATCTTCTAACTTCCTCTGCTGCGGAGGAGATTCTGCATCCTTCTCTGTGATTGGTGCAGCAGATTCTGCATCCTTCTCTGTGATTGGTGCAGCAGTCGGGGAGTCGGTCGGTGTAACCTGTTCTGCAGGAGGATCAGGCTCGTTGTGGAGCTCTTTCCTTGTTGAGTCAGGGGGAAAACGTCTTTGTGCGACTGGTGGAGGCGGCGGTTCACTGGGAGCAATAAGCTCTCTGATTAGCAGAGGCGAGTCAGGTGGTGTAGCAGGCTTCTCCAGTCGGTCCGGGGATCCGGGTGACGTCCGAACGTCTGCTCTGTAGAGGAGATTCTGGGCTTTGTAGCCAGAGGCGGTTTGGATCTGGGTGGAAGGTCTTTCTCAGGAGACGAAGAAGAGACAGAGGTTTGAGGGGGGGAGGGTGGAGGTGACTGAGGGCGTCTTAGAGAGGAGGAGTCGGGCGATGCTCTGAGGGGAGTGGCAGACGTCACGTTTGAGTGGCTGCTTCGACTTCTCCACGGGTTTACAGTCGGGCTGGAGATGGGACTAGCAGGAGGACTGTTGGCGTCTTCTTCCACCTCCTGTTTGTTTCTGATGGTACCGAAATGTCTCCGGGTGTCGGAGTCAGGGTGGAGGGACGGGCTGGGTGGAGGACTAGCAGAGGTCGTGACACTGGTTTGCTTGTCTAGAATGGGCGATCTGATGGTTCTGTCTGTTTTCCCGCCGCTGCTGATTCGACGGACGATGTCTCTGGAGGAGGAGGTCCACGGGGTCTTTGGATCAGACGGTTTCCTCCTCAGGGATAAAACTCTGGCCGGAGGTTTTCTGTCCTGAAGGTCCGTGTTCTCATTTCCATGAAGTCTCTCCTCCCTCTGAGGAGAAATATTTATATTTAAACTCAAATCAAGAACTAATGTCAGTCTAAATTTCCAAACAACTACAACGAAGGCCGATTAGTGCCAGTACAAACCATCACAAAGTAGCGGGAAAACTTCTTTGTGAGGTCATATTGTGATGTCATCATATTGCCGTGTTTGCTTTGTGTATTATTTTGCACGTGTTAAAAAAAAAAAACACTAAAAAAAACTTTAGAGCAAAGAGAGAAGACAATAGAGTTCAAAGAGGTACCAACCGACCTGCGTTTTCTTCTTCTGTAGTGCTATGAAGCGGTCGCTCTGGGCCTGGATCATGGCCTCCAAGTCCTCCTGCCTCTTCAGGAGCTCCATCACATCTGATACAGAGTCCTGAAGGAACCAACAAACTATCTGTTTTTAGTAAAGCTGCTGGCACCAGGGCTGAATGTGTCATGGAGACTGGTGGAGACCTACCCCCCCTCTCTGCTTTTCGTATATTTTACAGTCATTTGCAGATATTTTCCGTGTTTTAAAAGTATAAATACACATGTGCAGATGCTTCGTGGCAGTGCTTTAATGTATAAAACCTTCTGTTATGACTCATTGTAAAGAGTCACACTGAAGGACCTACCCCGTAGTCCTCGGCCATCAGTGTGTTTTCGTAGGAGCTCAGCCAGCGCTCTGCCTGTTCCAGCTCCCTCTGGAGAAGAGAACGCTCCAGCTCTTCCTTGTACAGGAGCCTCGTTTCCTCCCAAACCTTCTCCATCTGCGCCTCCAACTCCTCTAACTCACACACACGCTCCTCCACCTGGGAGCAGGGAGACAAAGACCCAGTTGTCAGGTAAGGAGATATCAGCAGACGATTTTAGATGTTAACATCTTACCTCTGAGGCCATGAAGCTTCTTCCTTCTATCAGGCACCTCCCTTCCTCTTTCACAGCCTGTGATTTGCTGAGCTGTCTGTCAATCTGGACGCGGTACTCCTCGTGCTTTTTAGTAAGATGCTCCAGGTCGGTTCCCTCCACACTCAGCGCCTCCCCACGAACCAGTGACAGCATCTCCCTCAGCCAGGCCCTGGGACACAAGACAGGCGTCCAGTTTCATGAACACAGACAGAATCTGCTCTACTGTGACCTTTAACGTATCCGGTCCCAGTCAAAGAAGTCCTCTCTGATGCGTCTTTAAAAAGATGTAGATCTGTCTTTTTCCAGCTAAATATTAGGGATCACTAGACGCAGAAAAGTGCTGACAAGAGACAAAAACACTGAGTCCCAGATGATGTCCCCGTTTATAGAGCAGCAGGTGATGACTTCCCTTCACATTGACTTGTTTCATTGGACTGATCATTTTATATTTCAGTGTTTAGGTTGAAATAAACCATAAAAACAAGAGTGCACCAACGTGCTTTGTCCATCAGAGGTATTTTTGTACAAAAAGGGGAATTTCTATTTATTTAGTTTAGTAACAAAAGCTCATTCAAAACTTTCAGATCGTTTGTATCAATATTATACCCGTTTTAAATAATGTTAATGAATCTGGATATCTTCTCATTTGTGGGTTTTATTCATCTTAAATGCTTGAATTTAAAGTGAGAAACTAACATCTGACATACGCTGATGCTCTGGTGGATAAATGAGCTTCAAGAGCACATATGAAGTGTGTTAACTGAGCTGATCATATACGACCAGCTGATGCTGCTCTGTAGTACACGTAGAAATGTTACAGCTTGTTGAAACAAACGCAAGCATAAAGCTCTCATCTGTTTGTGTTTGTATCAACACTGTGAGATGTGCGGAGGACCTACATGAGTTCAGTCCAGTGGGAGAAGTATCTCTGCACAGTCTTCGGCCTGGCCCAGTCTGGCTCGGCGTTGGGAGGCCTTGTCCTGGATGTTGGTCCAGCAGGCCTCCAGCTCCTCCAGCCTCTGAGTCACAGCGGCTCTAACCTGAGGCTGTCGTCTGCTCAGAGCCCGGCCCTCCTCTCGGCTCCTGGTCACCTCCTCGGAGATCAGAACCAGGTCCCTCTGATGGCACGCGTCAACAACAAGGCAGGTAAAGCTTAAAACACTACTCTAACCAGCAACATGATAAATAATCTTCCTCACTTCTTCACAAACTATTACACAAATCTGGTCACATGAGTATTTCTAACTTCTGCTACTTTCCTTACTTTACATTTCAAGGCAAATAATGTACTTTTTACAGCGCTATATATATTTAACTTTAAATTCTGCATTGCCCTCCCCTCCCTTCAGGCTTCCCCACCTCCAGCGCCTCGTGTTGCCTCAGCAGAGAGTGGATTGAGTGCAGGTCTTGCTCCTGGTCCTCTGAGTCCAGCACTGCCTCCTTCTCAGCCATCCAACCCTTCAGCTCGTCCACATCGTGATTGAACTGATGAACCTCCCTCGCTGACTGCAGACTCTGGAGGACACGGGACAGACCGTTACCCTCACCACCTGCATCAGATCAATGTGTATTCTGCAATGTTTACTGTGTTCTACCTTTTCTCTGGTCCTGATGCTGCTGTTGAGGTCGTCCCACAGCCCGCTGAGGGCGTCATCCCTCCTCCGGGCCTGGCCGTCCTGCTGCAGCCCTCGGCCCAGCTGCTGCACTGAGGTCAGCCGGCTCCGACCCAGACCGGACATCTCCGACACCAGAACCTCCAGCTTCTTCTGAAGGACCTGCAAGTGGAGGGAGGAGAAGTGAGGAACAGGAAGATGATGAGGAGGGAGATCTGGGCTGCTTTACAGTGTGAAGGAGTTTCTACAACAGCGAATTAGTGCCATTGGAAAAACAGTATAATGAGGATTCTAGTGCGACTCACTTCTACAGCCTCCAGATCTTGTCCGCAGTCTTTAGACTCCGCCACTGCCTTCTTGGAGGTCAGCCATGTTTGTAGTTCTTTGGCTTCTCTCTCAAACACGTAGAGGCGGAGCTGATCTTCCAGAGCAGCGCGACGAGTAGAGGAGAGTCGGACGAGAGTCTCGAAGAGTTCAAGGACACCTTGGAGAGACTCACTGACCAGGTGGCTGAGACAGACACAGACACAGACACACACAGACACACACACACACACACACCAGTAATTCCCGGTTTTAATGTGAAAATAATTCCCCCTAAGCACAATTTGAATTGTATGAAAACAGGCTAAAATTTCATTTCTAATCATCCTTCTATATAAAAAACATAATCGTAAATTATTATTATTATGAATGTGTAGCAGTGAGAGGGTCGTCTCCGAATCAAAACAGCGCAGCAAAGTTGCCTCGGGGAGGACAAGGTTAAACTGTGGAGACACACGTGGCACTTTTGATTTTAAGTCATAGTTCAAATGTTATGAGTCCGATTTAAATCTTCCAGGACAGGTGGACCGGCACAAATGGAAACACTGATCCTAAACAAGCGTATGAGGACCTCATACACACCCCTGTCTCTCCTACCTGTTGGGATGTCCGAGGTGCTGCAGCGAGGCTCCGCTCTCCTGCAGCCTCTCCACCGTCCTCCTCTGGTTCTCCAGCTCCACGTCCACAGAGTCCAGCCTCCTCAGCAGAGCCTCCGTTGCTTCCTCGCTCCTCCCACAGTCCTGAGACTCCAGACCTGCCCGCTGCTCCTCTGACCACAGCTCCAACTCCGACACCTCAAAACACACACACACACACACACACACACACACACACACACACACACACACACACACACACACACTTATATAACAATTCTTGCACAAACAAGGAAATCATCCGACAGGAAAGCCTCCCAGTTATGCACGAAAAACTTGATACATTTTTATTTTTACCTTCGCGAGGAAGGTGTGGATGCTGAGCGCCTCCTGCAGGAGTTTCCCTTTCCTCTCCGCCTCCATCAGCAGCTCCTCGTGGAGACTCTTTAACTCCTGCAGACGCTCCCGTATGTCGTGAGACGCAAAGTGACGACCTCTGACCTGCGGGGGTCGTAAACCTTGTAATTTAATTCTTCTAAATTATATCAAACAGCGACGAGTTTTAATAATGAGCGATGGCTCCTCACCAGACTATGTCCCGCCTCCTGAACTGCCTGGACCAATGGGGCGCGGCATGAGATCTCCTGTACCACAGCCTGAGAAACAAACCAATTCCATTATATCCGGCTTTTAATCTAGAAGCATCTTCAAACTTAAACTTCTTTTACTCATTATTCTCCACCTATATGATTGTTGCATTATTTCCGTTTCCTCCATAGTTATTTTATCAATGGTTAGAGTACTGTGAGGTGAGTACCTGGTGTTTGTGGAGCAGCTGCTGGGTGCTGCTCAGGGAGCTCCCCCAGTCTTTAGCAGTGATGGAGGGCAGCCTGTCGCTCAGCCAGGCCACCTCCTCCTCCAGGTCTCTGTAGAACTGGAACAGAACCTGCCAGGCCTCCAGGGTTTCCCTACGACACTGCAGGGGCTCCGCCAGACCATTGTACCTGCCAGAGCGGAGAACATCTCTGAGGTTAACACTCAACTGTTACTAACACCTCCGGACATGACGTAAACTTCTGGTGTTTATAATTGAGTGCAATGTTAAAGGATCATTTCAGTTCATCACCACTTGGGTCTTATTTTGTTTTGTCAGTTAGAATAAATCTCATATACTGTATATGTATATATATATATATATATATATATATATATATCTTGTACTTCGCTGTATAACACTGACGGCTTTAGTTACTTTTCAGATTACAGTGTTTCATCTCCTTCCTGTACAGTGAGCACCATGCATCTCCAGACGTGTCGATTCTGTGATTAATTGATGGTGTTCCTTCTAATCTTCGACTTCTTTAAGCTAAATAAACTATTATTTAAAAACCCTAACTGTTGGATAAGCAGGAAAATGCATCACATGGATGTTTTTCAGAGCAGATACGTGGTTCTCATAGGACAGCATCGCTACAAACATAGGTTGATCTTACTTCTTCCATCACTGGTTACACAGAAAACAAACCCAGATTGCAACAGTCTCACACCTGTTGATGGTGTGTGCCACTCTCGTCTGGATCTCCTCAGCCAAGAAGTTTCCCTGAGAGCGGAAGCTGTTTGCCGTTTCCAGCAGACCCTGTTAGATTAAACGACATGATAAAACAACCTGCACTAAACTATATCGTCGCTCAGATTTCCACATCAGCTGGTCTGAACGTTGTGCACCTGGATTCTGTCTCTGTGTCCGTCCACCTCCTCCTCCAGGCCCTGCAGAGCCTTCAGCAGCCTGTTGACAGACGGCAGGTCGCTTCCACAGTCCTCATCGGTCAGCTGGCTCTCCACTGAGCCCACGCACTGCTCCATGTCATCCAATGAACGCTGGAACTGCAGCGCCTGAACAAAGCACACAAATGGAGTGATCTAATTAGGCCCTAGGCGATAAGGAGAACATTTTAATACGTTAATATCGATATTGTAGGGTTGTCTTTTTGTGCTTTCACACAATATTTACGCTAAATAATCATCAGTTATGTGGATATAATGATAAAGTCAGTAAAGGCAAAACATAGCACAGCTAGAACAGTCTGATAAGTTCAGAAAATGACATCACTTTACGACAAAGCAGTTTTTAAAACCAGGAAGACACTTATGCCAAATATTGTGTTGATGATCTGATCCTCTGCACAGTTCATGTTGGTCCACAGAGTTCATCACAAACACAATTGACTGAATGCATCAGAGTCAGTACGTGGTTGTGTGTGTACCTGGTAGGCCTCCTGCAGTCTGGTTTTCTTCTCTTTACAGTTGTGGATCAGAGCGTCCCAGCTGTCCGTCAGCTCTCTGAGTCGAGGTCCAACCTTCACGTCGGCTGATCGAGACTCAGACAGCAGCTTCTCTGCTTCCTGCAGAGACATCAAACACACTTCCTGTCAGTACTCTGATCCTTTATTTCAGTAAACATATATATTAGCATCGAAATATACCAAAAGTACTCAGAATGCAGAATGACCCATTCTAAAACTATTTATATTATATCATTATTAATGTGTCACTTTAATGTTGCAGCTGCAACGATTTATTTACAGCATCACAGACACACACACACACACACACACACACCTTGGTGAGTGTGTCCATTCTGTAGCGGTTAGCGAGGATCTCGGCTTCGAAGCTCTGATGTTTCAGCAGTTTGGCCTGAAGGTTGGTCGGTTCCCTCCAGCTCTCATCCAGCGCCACAGCGTTACGCTCGTTCAGCCACACACACACCTGGAAAACACACACATTTACTACACGCACCTGGAGAACACACTGCATTTGCTACAAGGTAAACGCACACAACCACAGAACAAAAGTGAACAGATGGAAAAGAGTCGGACACATTAGAGATTAACGTCCAGTAGAACTTTGAGCAACAAATATTAACTTAATACATTAATAATACATTATTGTACGAGGTTAAATATGAAAGCTCTTAAAAAAGTTTAGAGATAGCAAGAGTTGGTAATAGCAACCGGAAGATTGAGATGAAACAAATGTGACAGAGCAAAGGAGGAACGTTAACAGTAAAGTACCTGGTAGCTGCTGGACAAGAACTGCTGCAGCTTCAGTGATTGATCCAAAGCTTTGTGACGAGATTTGCTCTGCTGCTGCAGCTGGCTCCGCCTACACACACACACACACACACACACACACACACACACACACACACACACACACACACACACACACACACACACACGATCAGAAAGATTGGTGATAACAATAACAATCTTGTAACAGCAGCAACATCTCTGTTGATAAGAAACTGATCTGATGATGTCACCTGGCAGCGAGTGCTCTGCTTTTAACTCTGATGTTGTCAAAGTCGTAGTGTTTCTGTTGGATCATCTTCTGGCCCAGTTTCTCCACCTCGTCCAGCTGGTCCACCTGAGCCTCCAGAGCCTCCTCGAACTGAGCATGCTTCCTCTGCAGGGTCTCCACCTCCATCACCAAGCTCTGCACCAACACAAGAGGAGATGACGCTGATGCCGAGCTGTCGTTTTACATTAAATGATCTTTTCCACATCAGAAAGGCCGACGGGTGGTTCTTTCTTACCCCCAGGTCCTGGTTGGAGAGGAAGGCCTCTTTGTTGCTGAGCCAGCTCTCACACTGCTCTACAGAGGCCAGGAAGACCTGCAGGAGGGATAAGCAAAAATAAACTGATGAATTAAAGTAGCAATCCTGTGATTTAAATGTGTACTCTAATGTTTTAAAGTTAAACTCCGCTCCTCACCTGCAGGGTGCGGGCCTGCTCCAGGGTCGTGTTGCGGTTCAGCCAGGCTCGGTCCAGTTCGGATTTGGCTTCCTCCAGCTGGTTCAGTGCCTTCTGGATCTCTGCCTTCGAACCGTCACCCGACCGGATCAGACTCCGACCGTAGTCCCGGACGGAGTCGATGCGCTCGGCGCGGGCGTCGATCTCCGTCTGACAACACAGTTACATTTGATCTGTGTTAAGTAGAAGTACTCCACAGTACTACACAGAGCTGGGACTCTAGAGATAACACTCACTTTCCAGTCCTGATGCTCCACGATGAGCCGGTCCGCCTCGGCTCTGGTCTTGGGGAGGCCTTTCTCTGCCATCTCACTGCTCTGTTTCACACTCCACTCCAGCAGGAGGCGCTGGTTGGCTTTGAACAGCTGCAGATGGAGAGCCTCCTGCAGTTTCTCCTTCCTGAACAAACAACATTTCACATGAGTCTCTTTTGCCTTTGAAGGTTGTTAACAGAGTGAAATGACCCAGAGGCATTAAGTGGCAGCCGTGATAGGAGCCGGTTGAATTCTCTAAATGCTAAGCAAAGGTGCTTCCTTTCTTATCTCGTTCAGCACCGGGTACACTCGACCGTCCTAGCAAATAGTTGTTTGCTGCCATTTTAATTCTCCAAATGTCTAATTGAGAACCTTAAACTAAATCTAAACTTCTCCTCACCTGACTTTCACCTCCTTGTCCAAAGTCTTCAGAGCTTTCTGCACCTCCTTCTGTTTGTTCTTCAGCTTGTCGCTCATCACTGATCGAGCCTTCAGGTGGTCTGAGACGTCCTTCTCCAGGGCCTGAGTGAAGAGAGAGTGAGGAGAGTAATCTCTACGACAGCGGTGGGGAACCTCCGGCCCGTATACGACCCGCGAGCCCATTTGATCCGGCCCTCGAGGTAATTCGTAAAACGCACACAAAAAAATCGACTAGCAAAAAACGGCAATATTTTTAAACGGGTTCCGCTCGTGTTGAACACAACACGAGCGGAGCGCCCTGCCTGAAGTTCAAGGTGTTTTTTTATTTTTTATTTATTTTTTAATATATTTTCATTATTCACAACTCACTTTTCACAGGTGCTCTTTTATTAAATAAACTAAACGTTTATGCTATTGATCTAATTTATGTGCACGTTTCAGTTTGTACTGTCTACTTTGCGCATTCACATTCTCTCCTTCGCTCCGTTTTACGAAGGGCGGGGCTTCACAGCTGACACACACTTGCGCACACACATACAGAGCGGAAGAAAGGAGAGGGGAGAACTAAATAGAAACCGCACGCGCACACAATCTCCCCGCGCCACGCACGCAATCACGTGCACGCAACCCCCCCAATTTCTGATAAAACAGATACATGGATATAAAAGTTGCTTTTTTGCACAGCATAAAAGAAAGGTGAAATGAATGAGATGCGTCTTAAAGATTTTTTGCAGAGGTTATGAGTTCAATAATTAGTACGGCGCTCGAAGGATGTTGTAAAAAAGAAAATGGCCCTTGATAGGAAACAGGTTCTTAACTTTAAATACACACCGAGATCCAGATGAATCGTAATAATGCGTGACTTAGAGAAACGTCTCCACGCTTTCATCCAGCAGGTTAGATTGCTGCCACATCTCTTTCTGGGTTTCCCCCCCCAAAAAATGACTTAAGTGAATTCAGAGTGCAGTTTAAAATAATGCATCAGGTCTATAAATCTCTCAAAAGCTCCTTAAAAGTTTAGTAGATGTTGAAACGAGCCCTCCAACTCACCTTTGACCTCTCCTGGATGACCCCGGCCTCTCTCTCCGTTTCCTCGTGGCGTCTGATCAGGTTCTCCACGCTGTCCACATCAAACCCGCAGTCCTGACCCTGCAGCAGCAGCATCTGCAGAGACAGTCCCCCTGTACGTTAGTCTCAGAGGTTGAGACAACATGTAGTTTTCAGGTAGCATCAGATGACTGACCTTCTCGTTGGCTCTGTCTCTGACCTCCTCCAGCTCTCTGATCAGGGCGTGGAGCACCAGCGCCCCCTCCAGCTTCCTTTTGTAATTGTTCAAATCTCCGTGAAACTTGCTCCACCTGGAGGCGACGAGAAAGTTAGTGTAAAACTGAGAGACTAACCAAGACCGATAAAAGTGTAAGTATCACCTGTCGTTGAGCTGCTGTCTCCTCTGTCTAACAGTAACCAGTTCATCAGCGCTCTGTCTCTTCTCCAGTCTGGCGGCCAGTCTGTTGATGGCTGTGATGTGAGCGTCGTCAACCGTCACGTCCTACAGATCGAAGATACCGAATATAAAGCCTTTTATTCTAATTCCCTCTGTTTGATATTTGCGGCCTTCTTTTCTGATCTTCTACCGTTTGCTCTGTTAAACGTTACAGCATTATGCCGTTACTACAAACTCAACGCTTCCTGTATCGGTTTCAAATTCGAAACCCTCAGTGGACAGAATCCCTCCTTTTCTTAACAATGCTTTTATTGTGAAACATTTTCAGTAACTTTCCGTGACTTGTGACTCTAACCCTACCTGACACAGTTAGCAAGATGATTTAAAATCTGCACACAGTGAATGAACAGATTCACACTGACAGAATTCAGTGGCATTTTCTCACCCCATCTCCAGTTCCCCTGAACTCGCTGAGTTTCTTCAACAGCTGAACTCCATGTTCGTAATCCTTGCCAACGTCTCCAACATTAATCATCACCTCCTGCAGAACAGACAGGTCCGAGGCAGACATTAGACACTGTGAATGCATTGTAAACACACCATCCCTCCATTATCTTCCTACCTTGTGTCTGATCCAGGCCTCCACCTCTTCGACTTTCTGCAGGAACTCCAAGAAGTCTCTGTTATCTTCCAGAGCTTTCCCTCGGGTGGCCAGGGCCTTCTTCAGCTGCTCCCAGTGGAGCTGCAGGGCGGCTGCACTCCTCTTCACCTCCTTGGACCTCAGGTGTCGAAGGGAGACCAGCTCCTCCCCGGCCTGGAGGCAAAGCACATGAAGAAGACGGTCTGCACCAGAAGTTTGAAGCAAGAGAAGTCAAAGACGCTTTCTAAAGAGAACATTAATCTCATTTTACCAGCAGCACAGAGCTGATGATCTCTCTGTGAGCCAGGATCTCGGCCTCAAACACTTGATGTTTCTGGAGAAGCTTCATCTTGGCTTGCAGATTGCTGAGGTCGGCTTTACCGTCCTCCGCCATCTTCTGCATCCGCTCAGACACCCACTCTTCAGCCTGACACAGAGACAGGTAATCGCTTATAACAAACACACCGGGTCTCTGAACATGTTGTAGAAAAGTAGAAGAACCTTCACAGAAACACAACTCAGCGACGGTTCTTTGGTTTCATATCATTTTGGTCATGTTATTTTCATTAAAAACTTCCTTGACGATATTGTCGTATACAGATGGAGAGTCTCTGATCAGTAGGTCACCTCAGCAACGTCTCTGTTGAAGATACAAAGCATCCTGGAGAGTTCCAGCTCCTCCCTGCGTTTGATTGACAGCTCCTTGATCCTATCACGTCGCTGGAGGAGGGCCTCGAGTTTGGTTTTGACCCGTCTGCTCTTCTCTTTACTCAGCTGCTTCTTCAGCCGCTCGGCCAGCTCCTTCAGGGAGGACAGCTGCACCAAACAGAGGAAGGGAAGATTTAAATGAACAGCCCGACACGTTATCAAACCGCCACCATGCCACGCTTAGATTCACATTTAGATGTATTGTCCCAGAGGGAGGTTTGTTTTTCACAGCCACTCACGGATATAGACGGTACACAAATCTTGAACAGACCTTGTCCTCCTGCGAGCTGAGCAGCTTCTCGAAAGCGTCGTGACGTTTGATCAAACCCTCCGTCTCATCAACTGTGTTTCCCAGAGTGCTGTTCTGCAACAGGATCTGTGGAGGGATTTAACCGCCGATCAGACACTGAGCGTGATGTTACTCTTTGCCTCTGGAGGACAAACACAGAGGATGCGTTTACCTCCTGTGAGCTGGAGGTTTTGTCCATGCTGTTAACGTCTCTGTAGAAGACCTGCTCCAGGTGAATGGTTTCTAACCAGCTTTGTTTCTGGTTCCACTGCTCCTCCAGTTTGTCTCTCTCCCTCTGCAGGGCCTCTAGCTTCTCCAACACCTGGAAGAAACACAAGTAAAGACCTCCGGCACCAGACTGGCGCTGATAGCTCCATGACTTGTTGTCTTATTTGTGTAGGTTTAGAGGCAGGATATCGACGCAATCCATTTGTGGATTCGCCCCTCAGTAACTCTCACCTCCTTCCTGTTGGTCCTCTCCTGCGTCTGCAGCTCCTCTCCCATGTCCAGAGCCTGTTGGAAGGTTTCCTGTCTGGCCTCCATCTCAGCCCACAGCTGCTGGTGCTGGGCCAGCTGGAGGTCGGCCGTCGCCACGTCGCTGATGCTCTCCTCAGCAGCCATCGCACCGATCAGCTGGCTGCACCACAGGAAATAATCCTGCGCCTGTAGAGCACAAGACGCAGTTAAGAGCTGAGAATCATGAACGTTTTTAATGTTTGTTCATCCAGCTCTGTCTTCACCGTGTTAAGGAACAGGTATCTCTGACACGCCAGTTTTAGCTCCTCCTCCCTCTGCTCCGCTTGGAGTCGGAGCTCCTCCCACCGCTCCACCACTTCCTGCTGCACTTCCTGTAGGCGGAGCTTCAACTGAGGAGTGCAGAGGTCCAGGATGGAGTCGACGCCGTCCAGCTGCTCCTGCAACTGCAACACACAAGAAGTACAACATCGCCAACAACATAACTGTGATTGTCCACGAGCATTGTAACAGGAAGCCATTTTGATGGATCGCTTTTCAACTTCAGAATAAAAGTCCTCTGAATTGTTTTGGACCTGCCATATACAAGTCTGGTCTGTTAGTGGGGAATGAAAAGAATGTTATTTATTAAAATCCACTAAACAGCAAAGCATTGTTTTAAGTTTTGAATCTGTGAACTACCATCTCCTATCCTACACTTCAGGTTTGATACTGTACATGTATATCTATATGCAACACACAACAGGCCTCATTGAAACCCCTAAAACCAGCAGCACGCTCCAAAGCACCTGCATCATACTTTCATCTCTCAACAGGTGTCTCTACCTGTTGCTCCGTGGCAGCCAACTCGTGAAGCAGAGCTTCATGTTTCCTCAGCTGTGACATCACTCCTCTCAAATTCTTCGCCACGTCGTCAGGGATGCTCTTCTGTCGCTCCTACAGAGAGAGGGAGAGAGATCCTGAGGGTTTGACTTCAACATGTCTGAATGGATGCATGTGATGTACAGATTTATACTGTACCTTGATGAGTGTCAGTGCGTCGCTCAGATCTTGGTAAAAGCGGTGACATTCCTCGGCTCTCTGCAGCTGATCCTGACGCTCTCTTGCCACGCCCTTCAAATCCTCCCAGCATGCACTGCAGACAAACAGAATTAACACAAAGGCAAACACACAATGCTGCATCTTCCATCATCTAACTATTCTCTCGCTGACTGCACCTCCCATGTGCATCGATTCCCTGAAGAAGTGAAGAATTATTTTTGTATTCTATATTAGTGTGGTATAACTGATTACTTATCAGGCTCACTACCTCACTGGCTGTCTGAGTGAACACCTGAGTGAACACCTGAGTGAACACCTGAGTGAACACCTGAGTGAACACCTGAGTGTATACCTGAGCTGCTGCAGTGTCTCTCTGACTGCAGAGCTCTGTGGATGTTTGTTGTGGATCAGTCGAGCAGCCAGCTCGCTGCAGCTCTGCAGTCTCTCCTCTCCAACTTCCAGCTGCTTCAGGAAACCTTCAAACTTCCCACGGAGCAACTGAAACGTTCATCACAAACACAGAACCTCTTTACTCTACTGTGACCTTTACCGTCTTTACCCTAAATCACCTGAATCACAAGAAATGTTAATGAGATGTAACCTGAATATGTTGGTAGTCGTTGCCGAGGTCCTGAGACTCTGCCGTCAGTCTCTGCTGGTTCATCCAGTCCTCCAGCTCCGATGACTCCCGTCTGAACTCGTGCATATGGAGGACTTCCTTTAACCTCTGGCCTCTGGAGGGAGCAACATGAGGTGAAAGGGTAGGTGAAAAGTAATCCAGTGATAGTTGTCTGTACATCCTAGAGTACACTGCAAACAGGAACTGCTGATAGCTTATTTGGTACTTTTAATGGTGCCAGCTCAAGTTGTAGTAAAGCATTGAATCAGAATTTACCTGAGAGCAGCCTGGTGCTGCAGCTGCTGGTTCAGACTGCTGAGGCGACTGAAAGGCCTGTTGAGCTCCTCCAGGCTCCAGTTCTGGATCGCCTGCTCCACCTGGTCTCCTAACTCCTCCACCTCCACCTCGAGCACCTCCAGCTGGCCCTCCAACACCTACAGCCAGGGAATCATCAGGATACTGTTCACAGATGCACACGCTGCTACATTTAATATATGCTATGTTATATGTTAATATATGCAAAAGATACAAAAAAGTTGACAAATACAAAGTAAAGATACCTGTAAGTATCTGCAGATTTCAGCTTTACTTTGAGAAGGAGTTCCACAGGGAAGGATCTGAGGTCCCCTATTGTTTTGGTTAAGTACAGAACTCTCAGAGTGTGTGTTGTACCTGGTGTTTGGTGAGTAAACTCTGTGTGGCCAGATGGTCTTTGCCGTAGTCCTCGGTGTTCACCAGAGTGAGTGTCTCGGTCAGCCTGGACTCCAGCTCTGAGCAGTCCAACAGCAGCTGGAGACAAAGTCACATTCAGAGAAGATTCAGCACAAAATGCTTCAAAAACTGTTTCTCAAATGTGTAATTGTATCCCATCTCTACGTATCCCTCTCACCTGTTCTCTGGTGATGGCCTTGCTCAGGTGAGCTGCTCTCCTGTTGCAGGCCTCCTCTAGCTCCTCCCATTCTGCACTCAGGTGCCTGCACCTCTGGAGCACTTCCTCTCCATCTGATTTACTGGATTTGGCCAGGCCCTGTCCCTTCTCCAGGACATGGCTCAAGTGTTTTTGATGGGCGTTCACTTCCGCTTGCAACTCCTAAGTAATCACATCATGTTTTAACGGTTATGTGAATTTGTAAAGATTAAGATAAAAAACCCCCTTAGTTTATTTTCACCATCATTATTTTATTCTGAGCGGTTAAGATTAATGTAAGGAGAAAAATTATCTTTTTCTAAGTGACAAACTGTAATCCAGCTGGTACCTTGTGTTTCTGCATGAGGCTGATGGCTCCAGCCAGAGACTTGTCGTATCCTGTAGATCCAGAGGCAGGAACATGTTCAGAGATCCAGCTGAGCTCCAGATCCACGTCATGATAAAACCCAAACAGCAGCACCGACGCCTCCAGCTGAGCTCGACGCCGGTCCAGAGGCTTCTGGAGAGACTTGAACCTGCAGCACAAAGATCATCAAATCATCTGCTTCATGAACCACTACATCTAAGATTAATCATCTTCCTCCTTTATCCTCTCCTTATTTCTACTGTAGAACCAATATAAACTGAAGACAAGAGGACCAACGATAGAATCCCGAGGAATTCCTGTTTTACTCTCCAAGAAAGATGATTTCTCATCGTTTATAATGGTGGAGCTAGAGGAAAAAGTCAAAGTGGACCATCTAAGTCGGTAAGATTCATCCTCTGGGGACGATGAATGTGAAAGTGGTCAAAGAGGACTCACAGAGTGAGGTAAGTGTCGGTCTCCTGGAGGATCCTCTGGGAGTCAAAGTGATTAGAGGCGAGGTGTTTGGCCCTGCTGACAATGGAGTTGATCTTCTCCGCCAGCTCCTTGGCCTCCTGCTCCAGCTGCTGATGCTCCTTCACACAGAAACCCAGAAGTTACTGACCGCCAACAAATTCCAGTTCCACAGTAAATACTGCATGTAATTAAACTAGAGTGGACCACCACAGATGTTATATAAAATGACTTTACTCACGTCTGCTGTTCATATTTGTAAGAGGTACATCATTTACCTACCTGGAATAACATCTGGTTTAAGAATAGCTGAGAGGGTCCCTTACCAATAAAACATCTAACACTTCGTATAGTGGTAAAATAGATTTTTCAAAAGTTATCTAACAATTGGCTTTGCAAAAAACATGCAGATGGGGGCCGTGATGTATAAAAAGATGTTCTCCTCACCTTCAGAAGCTGTCGGCTGGAGCGCAGGTCGTGACCTTGGGCAGCGTTGTTCAGCATCCACTGGATTGCCTCAATCTTCAGCTTGGCATCCTGAAGTAACAATAAGGAACTTAAAAAATGTACTGAAACATCGTTACCTTCAGCCTGCAGTCGTCGTCAGTCAGTGTTTTACCTGCAGCAGCTCCATCAGCTGCTCCTGCTGTCCCGCCTGTCTCAGTTTGTCTCCTCTGTCGGCCATCTTGTCCTGAAGTCTCCTCCACCGGCTGCTGAGCTGAGTTGACTTCCTGCTGATGCTCTGACTGTCGTTGTGCTCTTCAGTGAGCATCTCCTGCCCCAGCTGAACATAGACATGCATGAGTTAAGCGGTGTTTACACAATGTGAGCTGCACGTCTTTGGACTGGGGACCAGCGAGAGGCAGTTTACCTGAACCAGTCTGTCCAGCCAGACCTGGTTAGCCTGCATCTCCATCTCCGCCGCCTCGTGTCTCTTCAGCTTTCGGAGAACGTTTGTGGGGTCGCGGTATGACTCGTCCTCCGCCACCTTAAACTTCTCCTCCATCCACAGCAGC
Organism: Cottoperca gobio; assembly: GCF_900634415.1. Taxonomy (NCBI): domain Eukaryota; kingdom Metazoa; phylum Chordata; class Actinopteri; order Perciformes; family Bovichtidae; genus Cottoperca; species Cottoperca gobio. Next base: position 3,205,241 of record NC_041376.1, read on the forward strand.
AGCTCGTCCGCGTCTCTCTGGAACTCCTGCAGAATGAACCGATCATTGATGACTGAATTAACATTATAATATCAAGATATAACATTCATTTAAAAGGTTTCTCCTACAGGAACTACTTTTAAAGTTGTGTCATGATTTTGACTTTAAAGTCACAATATTCAGCACACATGTGTTGAACAGAACAAACCCAAAAGTTGACCAGGACTCCCTGGAAGAAGAGATATTGCATCTCAAATGGGACCTATATGGAAACTAATGGTGATCTGTAGTGGTCAATGTATGGTATATACTGTATGGTCAATATATAATAATAATACCTGATATTTCTTTGAGGCCAGCAGCAGACTCCTCCTCTGCCTGCTGTTCTCCTTTAACTTCCTGTTGTCCATCTGGATGCTCCTGCTCCTCTCATTGATGCTTAAAGATAAACTCAGCATTATACACATATCACTGCTATTGAGGTAGTTCGATGTGTTGGACTTGTACTGGACATTTGTAGAGATTGTTTTTGTCTTTACATCAGCATTGTTGCTCTATTATATATATATTACTTTATTCTTTCAGTGGTGTCATAATGATATCATCAAATCATGTAATGGTTTTAACAAACAAACCGTGATCAACACCTAAAGAAAGTAGTTATTGAAGGTTTTTTATACCTATATATTTTTATCTGATCTCTTTGGAAGCCCATTTCTGCCAATGTGAAGAAATGCATTCATTATAATGACAACTCTTCTCAAAATAATGACTTAGTAGGCACTGTAAAAAAGTCCATGGATCTCAAATTGTGTCTTGTTCATCTTTAATCTTAATCATATTGAACTACATATTTATCCGTCTGGACGCTGATGTTTCGGTTGTGTTCTCTTACTGTTTCGCGGCGTAGTGTTGCTGGTTGACGAGCTCCTGGCTGCGTTCAGTGAAATGATCCACTTGTTGATCCAAAGCCTTCAGGAGACCTTCGAGCTCCTCCTGTCGGCCCAGCAGACTGTGGACACTGTCCACCGAGTCCTGCAGCAATAAACACACAGAAGATGAAACATAATGCTTTCATGTCTCAAGTCACTGTGAATGTATATTTAGGATGGACCATGAAAACAGATCAGAGTGAAGCGTCCTCACCCCGACGTCATTGACCCTCAGTCGGGCTTCGTGTCCAGACAGCGTCGCTTCGATCCGGTCTCCCTCCTGGTCCAGCCTCTGGAGCTCCACCCCCTGCTCCAAATGCTCCTTCCTACTGGTCCACAGCTTGTCAAGCTTGGACCAATCAGCGTTGAGCTTGTCCAGGGTTTGTTGGACATCGACACCTCCCACCTTCCCATTAGCTGAGCCCTGCTGAAGAGATTTCCCCAACTTTTCCATCTCCTTCGACCTGAGAAAACAAAAACATGGCAGATTCAATCATTTACACCGACAGTTTTAATGTTGAGCTTTTCTGTGTGGCTCAAATCTCTTGCATCTTACAAATTAAATAACCACAAATACATCCTTCTCATTCTGCAGCCAACAAGGGAAACTCCTCATCTTTACCTGCTCCTCTGCTCCTCCATCTCCTGCTGGAGCTCCTGGTGTTGCTCCAGCAGGGCGACGGCTGATGCTACGTCAGTGGCCGTCTCATCCTGCAGGAGGCGCTCCTGGACCGAGCCGGCCCAGCGCTGCAGCTCCTTGGCCTGTTGCTGGAAGCTCTGCAGCCGACGGGCCTCCTCCAGGAGCCGCTGTCTGTCTGCAGCCTGATGCTTCAACTGGTCCACAACAGAACAGGAGAACAGTGTGAACGAGAGATGCTGTGAGTTCTGACTGCAGGGTCTTCTTCAGTTTATCATGAATTAAACTCAAACCTGATTCAGCAGAGCCTCCAGACCCCGAACCTCCTCCACGATGGCTGCGCTCTCTGCTGGACTGCAGTCCTGCTTCCTGTAACACAGAAAATATACATCATGGACTAGAAGACAGTTACTTCTACACTGTTGACTTTTCCAATAAATTGTGTGTCTCCAGCCTAGATCAGGCCCGTACATCTTGGCGACGCTCTTCAGGTAGGCGATCTTGGCCTCCAGGGTCTGGATGTCTCTGAGGGTCTGAGTCTGGTTCTTCTCCTCAGCCAGCAGGGTGAAGGAGCTGCAGCCCACGTCCACGGTCTCCAGGCCGGACAGCTGGCCCTGCAGCTGAGCTTTGGCCTCCTGGCAGCTCTGCAAGAAGGACTGCACGTCTGCTGTACTCAGCAGCTCGTGTCCTTTCTCATCCTTCAGCTGCTGGATCCGATCCCACCTGCAGACACGAGGGACGGGAGATCAACGCCAGGTTAATACAGGCCGGCCTGATCCCTTCAGCCCACATCAAAGATCATTTGCAGTCGGAACCATCAGTGTCACTTGTTAATTTGATTCTTTCTGGACCGAGTTGCTTAGTTTCATGTTCAGTTTGTACCTGTTGGAAACCGCCCTCCGTCTGTCCTGGATCTCTCTCTGTTTACTGTGTCGGCTCTTCACCAGCTCATCCGCCATCTTGATGATGTCATCAAACTGGCCACGCCCACTTACCAACTCAGTCACGAAGTTCTAAAACAGGAAGTCAAACCTAAAATGTGAATATTTTACTTGATCTGAGTTTATGTGGTTTCTTTAATAAGTCGGTCCTTTCGATTAAAAAAAAACTTTTCATCATTATTTTATGGACTTTTTTAAAATCCAGTCCAATATTCAAAAAGTTAAATTGCTCATAATCAATTAGTCATTTCAAATCTAAAAACTAAAGTCAAAGATTAAAATGCAAAGAAATGATAATAAATACAGAAAGTGTGTCTGACCTGTAACAATATACAGGATTTTAATGAATGTGCAGATGCTTGTAAAACCGTTTGAAATAATGGGAAACATGCAGAGATATTCCACTTAAAGAAATGAGCGTGATTTAAACACTTTAGGTTAATGTGTCGTGCGGAGTGAAGTCTTGACCTCGTATTTAGCCTGAACTACTCCCAGGTTGTCGCCGTCGGTGCTGAAGGTGTTCAGGATATTCTCCTTGTCCTCAATCCACGACTCAAACTCCTGGCAGCTGTTGTAGAATCGATGCAGACGCAGCGTCTCCTGCAGGCGCAGCGTCTTCGACTGCAAACAAACAGCCATAAAATCTGATTTTTACTTTTCATAGAAGCTGCTTTAAATCTCTTTAAATGTTCACTGCAGCTTCATGACTTCCTTTATTTCAATCTTCACACTAACTATAGTCAATGCTGCCCCTCTCACCTTGACCAGGTTGTACAGGGAGTTGTAGTCCCGGTCCAGGCTGGCCTGCGTACTCTCCACAGTTTCTCTCTGGTACTGAGGGTCCGGCAGACATGTTGTTTGGCTCTCAGCTGTGACGCGACGCATCGAGCGGCTGCTCCTCGGACGACTCAACATCCTGTTTGGGCTCTCTGGCTCGCCATTGGTGGAGACAGGCGGCGAGGAAGGAGGAGCCTGAGCAGAGTGAGGGAGAAAGGACAATAATTAGACTTATTATTGTTTGAAAATGACTCATCTTTACAGGCAGGTCTTAAAGACATAGATTTAAAAGGTTACTGATTGATCTAAATGTTATTGATTACTGATCGTACCGTGGCTGGCAGCAGGCTGAGGAAGGTTTTGGGGACGAGCTGCTGGTTTCCTCGGCTGTCTCTGGCCAGAACTCGGTCACCATCCGGCTCATTGCTGACGATGGTGACAATCTCATTTCGATCCCACAGAAACTGACCTGAAACCAGTTCAGTACACAGATAATGTTGTGTGTTCCTTTGATATTCTTCCCCACAAACACATTTGCTTCTTTGTTATTGGAAGTTAGATTAATAGGACTTAAAAAAAAAATGTTTGTGTCATTTCCCATCATGCCTTGCTGTGACACACAGAGCAGACCTCCAGTACCTCTGCTGTATTTGAAGCGGACCTTGGCCTTGCTGACCTCACTCTGAGAGGGGGAGCTCCCGGAGCCCCTCCCACCCCTGACGGTAGACGGCTGGTGATGTCACCGCTCCTGTCCCCTCCTCGTCTCCAGATGAGTCGCTGCATTGGATCATCTTAATCTGCTGAGGCTCCGCCTACACAGGAAGAGAGTCAGCGTAGATTTTATTTTAGTTTAGTCACTGAACCGTGACTTCTGTGTACCGTTTCACCACGGAAAGTATGATAAAGTATGATTTCCGTGTGTACTTACAGTCAGAGCGGTTTGCTGCATGGCGCTCCTCGCCTGCTCCGACAGTCTCTTTATCTCCGAGGTGTAGGCTGCCATCTCCTTCTCCAACCGCAAGTGTCGCTGCAGCAATGCCGCCGTACTCGATTCATCCTTCCCATGATCCTCGCTGGTCACCAGCGGTTTCCTGTCGCCCAGCCAGGAGTCGGCCTCTGCCACATCTGCAAAGTACTGAACGGAGATAAAGTAGTTAGATGTGTAAAGATTTTGGCGGTTATATTTTTATTTTAATGAATACTTCTGCATTTGTTTTGTTTGTTTTACCACCCATGAAGAACTGCTCATCACTACACCGGAGTATTGTGTTATCTTATATTACCTTTCCCTTATCTACCTGTTTGATGATGGAGGCGGCCTGCAGTCTGTTGCGGCGTCCTGTTGCTTCATCGGTGAGGTTGCTCCACTTCTTCTTCAGGGTTCGGATCCACTTCTGGATCGCTCGCTGGTTGAGCTGACTCTGTTTGGACAGCAGGTCCTGACCTCTACCCAGAACCCCCTGGTACAGAGACTCCTGGGCCTGGAGCTCCGCCTCCAACACCTTTCAGGAAGTAATCAGATTAAATTACAAAACATACAAATCAGTATTATGGAGACATAGGAGTGCCATAAAAAAATAATACAAATATAAAAGAATAAGAAAATAAGAAAATAGATATGGAAATATAAAGAGGAATAATTAAAAGAATAAATAGGTCAATTAAATTAATTAATGTGATTTATGTCATTTATCTTCCCGATAATTTTTATTTTTATGTCTGTATATATGTATTAATATTTTTAATTATTATTTGCATGTAATAGTAGTTTGAATACTATTTTTCTGTATATATATATATTTTATTTTTAAATGTTATTTTTATATAATGTTTATTTATTTGTATCCCTTTACTTTTCCTTACTAGTTTCCTTAGTTTAGATAAAGTTTAGATTAATAATACCCTCCAATCTAACTGAGGCCCTAAAATTACAAATCATTCATTTAAATGATTTAATTTGTGTGGTAAATATACTTATTTAGACAAAGCAATGTGCCAATAAAAGGCATTGAAGAAGGCAGCGAGCAAGCAAACATAGTTGTTATTTTAAATTGGCCTTGCAAATGTTTTATGTTGAAGGAAATTAATTCAACTCGTTTGTTAGACCTCAAGGTTGAACACAGAAGAGTTCTGATCTGAAACCTCTCTTTTCTGTTTTAAATAAGATAATTGGTGAATGCCAACTCGTGAGGTCCACCTTGTGTTTGTGTTGGGCCAGCTGGATGTTGTTCAGGTCTCGTCCGAGTCCGGCCGTCTGCAGCCTCAACCAGCGTTCATAAAGCCAGGCCTCCATCTCCTCACAGTCATAGAAGAACTCAAACAGCCTCAACTGAGCCTCCAACTGTCTCCTCCTGGCAGGGGAGAGGGGGAGGGAAGGGGAGAGGGCACAAGAGAAGAGAGAACAGGAGACAGATGGAGGTGTAAAGAAATGATATGTATTCATGTCTGTTGATTAATAAATTATCAGTTTCTCAATCAGAAATTATAAAAGTGAAAACAGAAGTAAACCTGTTGCTGCTGAGGGACACCAGAGATTTGTACTGAGTCTCAAGAGCTCTCACTCTGCTCTGAATCTGCTGACCGTCTCTCACTTTCACCTGCAAGGCAGAGAGAGACAGATCAGTGGACAAATCACCCATGAGCTCCATCTAAAACTTCTCCTGACAGTATGGTAATATAAACACAATCAATATCACACCTTCAGCACCGTCCTGCCGATGGCGGTGATGGTTTCGCCGTGAGCTGAGAATTGAGCTTCGAGGAGATCCTGCTTCTGAAGGAGAGACTCCACCTCGGCCAGCTGTTTCCCCAGTTCAGAGGAACTGGCCTGGGACTGGGAGACGGGAGGAGATAGAGGGATGAGCGACAGAGAAAGTCAAGTAAATAACGCAGTCATCACCAACTTCTTACATCATAGTTTTGTACATTTTAGTCTAGAATAAATCATTTTACCGTCTTTTTTTCATACAAACAGTCTTTTTTAAACTATAATATAGAATGAAACAACATTTTACTCCACTTCTTTATTTTACACTTCTTTTCATTAATAAAAGGTCATACTTTACATTGCCTAAACTTTAAATCAGAATCAGCTTTATTGGCGAAGTATGTGAGCACATAAAAAGAAATAGACACTTCTCTCAATGTGCTCACACAGAGCCAAGAGAAAGGACAACAAAGCTGCACAAATAAAAGTAACAAATAGACAGAACTATTATGAACACAAGTATGTGAAGAAATAGGCTTTTATTTTGTACAATCAGACTTCCTGTTTTCCTGACATGTACACATTTCTACTTAGCATCTTCCTTATTAATTAATAGTTTCAGTGTGAACTCACGTGCAGTTCTTTCAGTTCCTGGGAGACGAAGTCGATGTCTCGGAGGACGCTGAGATTCTCAACTACATTTCCCAGCAGCCCCCTCTGCTCTTGGAGCTGTTGCAGTAGGTCCTTCCATCGATGGCTAATGTTCTCCTCTCTTAAAAAAAGAAAACCCGCACAAAGTTGTATGTATAATCAGTAAACACACACGAAATGTAAATCTAAGTTTTATTTCCATAACCTCTGTCATTTATAATAAACAGGGCATGTTCACCTCCTGATAATCTGCTCCTTGCTGTGGTAGTTTCCTCTCTCGATGGTCTTTGCCATGTCTCTCAGGGCGGCGAACCGTGGCTCTCTGGCCAGAGCGTCGGTGGCCAGGGCTTCCAGACGGCGGCCGGCGGCCTGAGCCTCCTCCAGGCTGGAGAGACCTCTGTTGTCCTGCCTCCGGATCAGACGCAGCGTGTCCTCCAGATACCCCTCCCTCAATGCTGCCTGAGATACCAAAACAAACCGACTGTTGATTGAATTTAGGATATGCACAATTACAGTCACGCATGTAAAAAGACATTAAAGAACTAAGAGAAAGAAACTTTTAGGAAGTTTTTCTTTTTTGGGACAGACGCTGTTACCTTCCTCTCAAACTTCTGGGCGAGCTGCTCCATGTTCTCCAGGCGGAGCAGTGCCTCCTGCAGGGCTCGCTCTCGCTCATGCTCAGCTCTCTCCAGCAAAACCCAATTCTTCTCTATGTCACTCAGGGTTTTACCTTCTCACACACACACACACACACACACACACACACACACACACACACACACACACACTGATGAAACAATTATAATGGAAGCCACAGAAGTCAAGGGTGTATTTCTTTCATGAAAGTTAACTAAATATAATATTGCCTGCATGTGAATGTGTCTATGTATTGTACACCAGTGAGTGTGTATCTGTGTGTGTGTTTTATACCCTCTGGAGGATTGTAAGCCCATTGGTTGTTGGCAGCCAGCTGAGTCTTCAGACTGAAAAGATGAGCTTCAATTGCCCCACGCTCCTAAAGACACAGAGACAAAAAAAAAAAAATATATATATATATATATATATATATATATATATATATATATATATATATATATATATATATATATATATATATATATATATATATATATATATATATATATATATATATATATATATATATATATATATATATATATATAGAAAATAAAACACTGATTCCTTTGATTATGAGAGACAGTATCATCAATTGTTAAAAAATATCAAATTATATTTATTTATTTAATAATAAAGGATAAACAAGAGATTTGACCTGAAAGCTGAGAAATACATCAGCTTGAAGGCTCAGTAGGTGAAGGGGAGATGCTTGACTCTTGTGTCTTCATACCTGATATTTGGGAGGTTTCTCTACCGTCCTGTAGGTCTTGAACGCCGTCATAAGATTCTGCATCTCTCCTTACAGAGTTTGGGAATCGTCTGTCATTCAGCTGCACCACCTTCAGTCAAACAATCAATCAGTCCATCAGCAACGTAAGAATCGTGTCATCGCATCCAAACATCAACACGTTTATTTGTTTTTGTAACCTTGGTTTTGATCCAGTGAAGCAAATCTGAGACCAGCCTCTCATACTGGACCTTCATGTCATCCAGCTCCATAAGCATCCCGACTATCTGAGGAGACAGAGAGGAACATTCAAAATGATTCTGCCGTCCCATTATCCCACAGAAAGCACATTTTAATATCTCCTTACTATGGATGTAATGGTTATGATGGCGTCTTGAAAGGCATGCCTGTGATTTCAACAATATTCTACTAGAGCTGCAACTAAAGATTATTTTCATTATCAATAATCTGCCAGTTAATGTATACTGTGTAGAATGACCAACCAATGACCAGTTTGAAAAGCAATAAATCTGAACAATTCAGAGGCTGTAACTAGTTTATCACTTTAGCTTGAAAATTACTTTAACAATTAATTAAAAAAATTGAAAAGTATATAAAAATGTAATCTGAGAATGAGACGGTGGACTTTTTGTTTGGTTTCTCTGCAACATGAATTAATACAAAACAAAAATATGTTTTTCCAAACTTGTTATTAATTATTTATTTTAAGAGACACATTCAAACCTGGCTGAGCAGTAAAACATTGTGTGAAAAAAAAAAGAGCATCAATTGTTTCTGTGTCAACAGCAGAAACAACCACAGACAGCAGAGTGTCATCAGCAGATTTGGAAAGTCCACCATCAGGGATCAACATTTAAAAGACAGTGGCACTAAAATGAATCCCTGAGGAACCTCACACTTTATTTTAGAGGGTTTTGAGAAGTTATCAGTCTGTTAAAACCTTTGCATGACTTTACACACAAGACACGTAAACAATAAGACAGGATGATGCTCTAGAGACACATAACAAACCTTGTGGTGGGATCTGGTGGAAGGGTCTCTCCTGTGCTGCCTCTTCCCCCACTGACAACTGAGACTTCCTCCCATTGACATACTGTAAACCCAGCACATACACACCTACAGCATATTACCCCGTTAAACACCTAGAACACAACCTGTAAATGTTTCACCTCCTGAAGAAAACATTTGTTGGTCAAAAAAGACCTGAACCAAGATTTGACCAACCTGCTGGGCTTATTAAAGGACGACATGTGACGTAGGTAAACATGGACACATCTGGTACGTACAGTGAAGTACCCAGAAAATCACTATAAATATTCTTCCTTAAAATATATATAATGGAGGAAATCACGAGAGATCACACTTCATACACCTCCACACATTCAAATTGACTCCAATTTAAAGCTCAAATATACCTGGAACACACCTGGTACAGTGTTACGGCTGGAGATGCTTCTAGATAACTCAACCACAGCTAAAGCACATCTGTGTTAACTCCAATTCTTTACTGAAACCTCTAAACGTACCTGGAACACACCTGGTGCAAACATTATAACCGCTGGGAATGTTTCTAAATACCCTCGACCCTCCTGTTGCCACCAATTCAAACTTTGAAAGCCGTTGTTCAATCTTCTGCATACCTGGAATCATCCATTACAGATAGACTTGCAAATCCAATTTTGCATCTACATAAGGTAAGAAACTTGGGACCACTGCATCAGAACACAGAACTGTTTGAGTCCAAGAACTTGCGTCTGAGAAACAGGAGGAATAATATCTTTTATCCGACACAATGTCTGAAAAGCAACATCTGTTCTCGGTCACAATGAAGAAACTCAACTTTGCAGCTACAACCAAACTCTCAAAACAAACACGAAAGCTTACCAACAACCAAACAGAGATAACTGACAACAACTACAAACAAAAAAACTTAAAATTCCTCTTAAGTCCTCAGTAAAATCTTCAGCTTAGTTTTGAATGAACTGATACAGACATCTCTGAGCCATCAGCAGGTAAAGGTGTGACACTTCAGCAGCGGTCAGCTCTGAATGACTCGCAGCGTCTCAGAGTGTGTGATCTGATCTGATAAGCTTAGTGTGTGTAGCTCCGCCCACAGTGAACTACACCAGATAGAAAGCCTCCATGGTCACCTGATCTACTAACATCAATCATCCATAAAGTACTAATACTACACAGTACAGATACTCTTTTACAAGTAAAAGTGTTATTATGTTATTACGTAGAACAAGGAAAATGTCCCCTGTGACTGTTATACTATTATATATCATCCATTATTAATCCATTGATTGTTTGGTTCGTGAGAGTAGTGAGAAATGTTGTGACAATTATCCAGAGCCTAAAGTGACACCTTCACAACGTTTGTTCAGTCCAACCAACAGTCCAAACCTCAACGTTAATATGTTACAATTAACATTATTAAAAGTGAAGGCCACAAATCTTCACACACTTCATGTTTCTTACATGAAAAATTACTTAAACGATTATCAAAGTATTGCCAAATAATATTCTTAAAATCACAGTCGTATATTTGGTCTGCAAAAAAAATAAAAGCAAATAAAAGTACAATATTTCCTGATATAGTGGAGTAGAAGAAGAACGTGGCATGAGAAGAAAATACTCAAGCAAAGTACCTCAAATTTGTACTTAAGTCCAGTATTTGAGTAAAGTTCTCTTCCTTTTTTTTTTTATCTCTAGTCTACTGCTCCGTTATAATTAAAGTGACCCACAGTGCTGTTGTGGGTTCTGTGTGTTGTAGCTCTGTCAGCAGGTGACTTCCTGTCAGCCTTGGATCTAATCCAGCAGTAATCCACACTGACTGACAGGCAGGAGGTGGAACCTGACGGATTAAAGGAAGTCCTGATGAGAGTGTGAGCTGACAGATGGACTACAGGCGCTGAACGTTTCTGCAGTTACCTACAGTATGCAGGCGAATGCCATGTGTGTGTTAATCAGACAGCTGGCTGCTGCTGCAGTTCCTACAGCAGCCTGCAGAGGGCAGAAGAGTCCACGGTTTGGACAGTGACGATAATGAACTGTATGTGTCTCTCTGTAAATCAAGTCGTAGTAGCTAGTAGTACTAGTAGCTATAGCTGCAGTGGACTACAAGTAGTAGTATTATCTCTGAAATATAGTGGAGTAGAAGTATAAAGTAACATAAACCGTATAACATGCAGCTTAATCAACAGGCCTCTTAGCTGGTCACTTGCAATTTGTATCAAATTTAATTTTACTGTTGTTTTCGTTCAACTTTATTGTTTATTATTATTATTGTTATTGTTATTGTTATTGTTATTATTATTATTATTATTCTGTGGTCTTATTTTTTATGTTATTTTCTTGTTTTTACTGTGGAATTTATAATATCCTCATATCTGAGGCACTGGACCAATAAAAATGTCCCCGTGCGGATATTAAAGTTGACCTGAACGTGAAACGTGAACATTAACTGTGATTTGGGTGTTCGTGTTTCAGTGCTGGTTGGTTCAGACCTTAGCGAGTCTCTTCTGGATCGTCTGGCCCTGCTTCATCTTGGAGAAGTAGTGGTAGTACAGGGACACGTAGGTCATGATGGACTTTTCGTCCGGATGAGGGACCACCATGTCCTCCACCTCCAGCAGCTGCATGATCCCGAACTGCCGCTCCGCCAGAGAGAAGGCGTGCTCCAGGTTTCGGCGGGGGTCGTCACCATGGAGACGGCGGTAGTCAAAAAGGTCAGGACTGGGATGGAGAGAGAGAGAGGATGGAGCAGATTGGATGGAGAATAGAAAGTGTGTGTAAGTGTGTGCATGTGTGTGTGTTTTACCGGTGGGCGTGGATGAGGGCGTTGAAGGCCAGTCCGCTCCTCCAGCTGGACGAGAAGTCTTGCACGTCGACGCCGTCGTAGCCTGACGTTTTCCTCTGACACCAGATCAGCAGAGCCTCCTTCGCCGAGCGATGAGCCACGCTGCCCCCCGCCTGAGGGGGAGGAAAAAGAGAGGAGGGGAGGAGAGCAAAGTGAAGGAGATTAGTTTTTATTTTATTCTGCAAGGATCATTTTGCACACATAAACCACAAAGAGAATAAAGCTGAGGGTTCTGGGTATTATTACCAACCTCTTGTAGGTTGATGGGTCCGATCTGGAACCTGAGGATGATGATCCACAGCAGACCCAGGATCAGCGTACGGTCTCCGTCCACAACATTCTCTGGACCAATCAGTTCCACCCGAATCTGAGGGAAAAGACAGTGATTGGTTTGTGTCTCAGACTGTGTGGGTACAACATGGAAAATATTATACTTATAACTTATTTTATTTAGTGTAGGAGTCAAAATAACAGCTGTAAAGCAGGAACACAACTGTCACTTTAAATTGACTTGTAAATCATGAAAGATCTAAAGTTGATTTCTTGTATAACTGAACAACGGTACACTGTGAAGATAGTTTAGTTCGGCCGCGTTGGCATGCAGTTTGTTTTGTTAAAATGTACGACTTTGAGCCTGTATGCGCAGATAATCAAAGAGAAGCAGGCGGTGAGATGCTCAGGTCTGTGCCTGCTTTGGTTAGTGGATGGGTTTGGGGAGGGGACTTTACATTGTTGATTAGGACGCTGAATGACGTGGACAGGTGGGTTACCTTTGTTTTGAGGAAGGTGATGGCGTTGCTGTTGTTCTCCAGACAGTGGACTCTCAGTTTCCAGCGGCTGGGCGGAGGCAGCTTCTCCTGGGAGATGAGCTCCAGCAGACGAATCAGGACGACTCCGGTCTTCAGCTCCGTGTAAACGTCAGTCAGGTCCACATTCTCCTGCAGGAGGTGAACACAGGTAAACACAAAACTCCACTATGGTTGCATATATATATATATATATATATATATATATAATATATATATAATAATATATATATATATAATATATATATATATAATATATATATATATATATATAGCAAAATAAAACTAACACACACAGTTTTTCTTTTCCTCCCTTCTCTTTATCTGAAGACATTAGGAAACTAAAGATATATTTCCCTCTGGATGCGGATGTTTTCAATATCTTGGAGACAAAAACTAAATTCTAAAAGCAAAGATTAGATAAATAAAGCTGGAATTTAACAACACATTTAGGAAAGCACAACAAGTGCAAGATAAACTTCAACTTATTACAGGAAGCTGAAAACAATTGTGTACTTTTACTTAAAAGGATAGGTTGCCATTACAACACTGATACAGGTTTTGCTTGCTGTAATATTTTCTCCTGTTCATTAACAGGAATCTGAACTTTTACTGGTAATAGAGTATTTTTACATATTGGTACTTAAGTAAAGGATTATACTACTTCTTCCACAATTGCATATGCATAGTGTGAGAGTTTCTCTAAGATGTAAGGAGACATGTTGACAGCTCTGTGCGTGACAGGAAGTTCAAAGTCAAAAGGCTAATTTCCCTTAAATCATCCTGAGGGTCGAGTGCTTCTTCCCCCCCGAAGTGTGTTACATAATGTCTCCCTCCAGTCTGCTTCAGGACATCCTGGTTATCTGCAGGTCAGGTAACATCTTACAGATAAGAGCAGCTCGTCAAGTGGAGAGAATCCCACCAATGAGATTAGTGTCGGTCCTAATTTTAAGACTCAAGTGTTTTGGAGTTACAACTGCAACAGGAAGTCCACCATGTCTTCCAACAACTCTTTTTACTACATGACCACAGGGCCAACAGTCCTGATGATAGCGGTCTTTCAAATTCAAGACTCCACTGAGCTAACCAAGCCCAACCTTTGAACATGACTTACTTCCCTTCTTCCTCTCCAATGTGACAAGGCTCAACAATAAGGAGGAAGTAAAAGGCCAGGTCGTCGGGCTAGCAACTTGCCGAATCGGAACAGAAGATGGAAGTATCACATTTATTATGAATTTTTGATGAATGAAAAAACTAACTGAAACATTTGTTAATGAAAATAGTCATTAGTTGCAGCACTAGTAAACAGTTGTCATAGAGTATTTCTTCATTATAAAGTGTAAACTGTAGTTCCACTGAAAGACATAGACAACAAACTAGTGTGATGGAGGAATTGTTGTATTCAAATAAAATAAATATACCTGAGTCTGTAAACTTAAATAAGTTCTTCAATTGATTATTTGATTTATGTAATGAAAAGATTAACCTTTTTCCATTAGACTGCAAAAGAACAAGTTTTTGAAAGTTGAATATTTTACATTAAACATCCATCATTTGGTTAATGTTGATTTATTTGGTTTTTATTTGTTGTTTCTTAAAATGTTCTGATAAAAATCAACTTAGTTTATATAGCACTTTTCAAAACAAAGTTACAAAGAGCTTTACAAGATAACAACAATTGGAGACAAACAATAATAAAAACTATTTTAAAAAGGTTGAAAAGTGAACACTGAGCAAAAGGAGAGAAAAAGTAAAAGTAGTAAAAGAAAACGAAAAAGTCAATAAATCTCTGAATCTCAAAGAAACTAGTAATTAGCTGTCAGTGAAAGTACATTATTTGGATGGAAATACATGAATTAAGTACAATTTAATTATATTTTACTTAAGTAAAGGGACTTTGTTGACTTACATAGTTGAATACAGGAAATTATTTTAATTGAATTGAAGTGCCATATGTAAAATATGTCAGTGTACAAACTGAAAGAAGCTAACAGTTGGTCAGCTAACGTTAGCTTACCTAGCCTGAGCGGCTGTTAGCAAAGCTCAATGATGCTAGCTTGTTGCCGATGCTAGCTTGTTGCCGATGCTAGCTTGTTGCCGATGCTAGCTGGTTGCCGATGCTAGCTGGTTGCCAATGCTAGCTTGTTGCCGATCCTAGCAACATTTTTGAACTCACAGTCGGTTGAAATATTTTATTTAAACAAAGATCATTTTAAAAAGTGTAACCTGCTCCAAAAAAAACACTTTTTGATGAATCCGCTACGGAATAAAACATTTCAGACTAGTATTAATAATGTGAATTAAGCGGAGAGATACACTCACCGGAGAAAAGACAGTCCTCTAAGCGACTTGTCGGGCGGGGAACATTTGATGTCAGGTGAGTGTTTAGTGACAGAAAACATGATTAACTCCCAACTGTCAGACTTCAATTATAATTCAAACAAACAAGGTTAATTCAAATATGGCGCGGAGTTTCTTCCTCACCGCCAGACTGGAGTTCTGCTCGGCAGCAATGTGTTCAGTGCTGCCACTAGTGGCCGGAATACATATTACAACAATACTAATCAAGGCAGTTATCAAAATGTGTATGGCCAAAAATATGTGGGCATAGTTTTTTGTCTGCCTTTACTGGTTTGTGGTGACTTTGACTGATGACCTCAGTTTTCTAAAATCCTTGCTACAGCCCTGGATGGTACAAAGCACTTGCATTTTTCCTCCCTGCTGCCATCCTGCAGAAAACCCAGAGGAATTCTGGGAATGAGGAGCAGCAGCCTCAGTGTACAGCCAACAGCTGGCATCCAGTTATCAGAGAAAACACGCTAAATCAAACCCAGAACTACATGAAGCGACTGGAATCTGTCAAACCTGCCAGAGACCGAGCAAGAACACATCTATTTTTATTCGACAATGTTTGTGCGAGAGCATGTGGAGGCTGGAACTGTGTCAATTAAACGTACTGGTGATTAATGTGTGTTTGTATATGAGCTGAGACTGCAGTAATAGCTGGTTATCTGACAGGAACATGCAGCACAGTCATAACAGAGAACAGGAGGAATAACACTGAAATCATCACAAAGCACAAGCTCTGACATATTTTCTGTTAACACAAACGTTCTTATTTGTTTTTATCCATTAAGAGATTATTTATCAATCGACTGATGAATTAATTGACTAATTGCCTAGTCAATTATATATAATAATTATATAATAATACAATTCACTGAATATGCTCCATTACAAGTAAAAGTCTTGTATTTAATTTTTTTTTACTAAAGTAAAAGTACAGAAGTATTAATTTAGCAGCAAAATTATACATGTAAATATATAAATACAATATTCTGTTAATTAATTAATATTATTATTGGTATAAATAATTTTACTCTTTTATATCCAGTTGGGTAGTTTAATCTATAAAAAATAAATCAGATTTTATAAGGTGGTTTTGTTTGCATTTCTTATCTGCAAAGTAACTCATCCTTATAGCTGTCAGGTAAAAGTAGTGGATAGGAATATATAGTTACAAGTAGAAATACTCAATTAAAGTACAAGTACCTCAAACATTTTAACTTATGTGAGTAAGGGGATTTACTTTGTGTGTTTCCAAAATCATCACATTACCAGTTTCAGATAAATCTCCTGTCTTTCATTGGTTTCAGGTACATTAAACAAATACATTTGTATAAAATAAAATGTTTAAAATTACTTTTGCAAAATCATCCAGTAAATATTTGAGTGTTTCCGCACCGTCAGTCCTGCATGTTTGTGTTAGTACAGTGTGTTCAGCCCTGCTGTGTTTCCACGCGTTAAGTACATTAACCACACTTTGCTCATAATACATGCTTTCACTTCAGTGAGGTTTTGAAAGCAGGACTTTTACTTGTGGTAATATTCATTTCTCAGTAAAAGGATGTGAATACAAAAACCCATTTCCTCACTTCCCTCTTGTGGTATCGGTTCATACAGATGGTTTTGGGTTTAAATAACTACAGGTAATATTTTTGGTTTTGTTTAAACCAGCGTTAATAGAAATTGTTGAATCATGTCTTTCTGTCTCACCCCGTTCTTAGTGAAGACGCTGTTCATCCACTTGGTGAAGGTTTTCTTCTGGACAGTCATCCTCTGCTCCTGCAGTTCTCTGACCCGCCCCGCCCCGTCCTCCTCGACCTCCATCTTGATTGGCTGGAAGAACACAGAGAAAATATCAGAGGGTTCAAAATGGAGAATCTAATTTTTTTTTCAGGTAAAAACCCTCAAAAATCATATTAGACATATTCTGAATCCCTGGTAGTAAAAAACACAAGATTAGTGGTCGACAGACGGCCAGAAATGCTGCATCTCACACATCTAAACTGATTTTACAGCCATGTGGTGACCATGTATGGTGACCATGTACTGTCAGATGACCGTTTGATCTGATCTCACATTCACTGAGTCATTGATTAAAATGTTATATGTGTCTTTTTGCTGACAGAAGCAGTCACACCTTTAATAACACTGCTGTAAAAATACCTGAGCTGTCATAATCCAGGAGCCGTCCGCAATGTCATCCCCTGTTCTGCTGTGTGTGTGTGTGTGTGTGTGTGTGTGTGTGTGTGTGTGTGTGTGTGTGTGTGTGTGTGTGTGTGTGTGTGTGTGTGTGTGTGTGTGTGTGTCAAATAAAGGTCTTGCAGTAAAAAGTACAATATTCCCCTCTGAAATGTAATAGAGTATAAGTATAAAGTGGCATGAAGTGGAAGTTAGATGGTACTCAAGTACAGTATTGAAGTAAATGCACTTTCCACTGCGTGGACAGAGCCAGCTCTCCAACACAATGTAGAACTATTCATTTAACTCTTTACTGTTTCCCTTTTACATTTTAATAAAGTACTTTAGTTATATTTTTAAACCATCACTTCCTTTCACTTTAAACAGACAAAAATAGTTAAAGGCCAATAAATATACCTCCCTGATACATTTCTTTACACATCATCACATCAACAGGAAACAGAGATGCACAATCACACAGGACTAAAATAACCTGCAGATAATAAACAAGAAAACACTCCCAGATCTCTGAATGGCCACTTTATACACACTTAGAAAGAGAAAAAAAGACACAGAAAGAGTCAAAAAAGGACGGGCAGAGAAAGACAGGAAGACAGGAAACACAGTTACTTTTCTTACCTTCCACTCTCGTCCTCTTTATTGTTTCAGCTGCAGAATGTCAGACAGAAACCAACATACAGTCCGAATGTTTCTGCATGCACCAAATGTTACCATACAAGAAGAAAGTGTGTGTCTGAACTTTGAAACCATTGGATTTACAGCATGAGCAGCTCCACTCACCTGACAGCAGGTGCACGGGTCAAAGCTCACACAGACAGTATACACGCACACACTCTTTAAAGTAAACCAGAATCAGCAGGTTAACGTTTCAGTTTGTCGTCAGTGTCTAATTAGTGCGAGCGTTTAGTTCACTCGCTGCAGGAAAGATCAGCTCCTGTGCAGCAGCAGTTTCAGCTCAGTGACTGAAAACAAACGGAGCCAAGTGTCCAAATAAAATATAGAATATTACAGATAGTAATGTTATTCTAAATTATGATATAGGATTGTTATTTACTGTCATGTCACTGGTTTGCAGTTCATTTGAAGGCCACCGGTGTCATTAATACCGAGGGTTTTCAAATAGCAATGGTCGTTGAAGCCAAATGAGTGTGTCTGCTGAAAGAAAAACCTTCACGTGTGTGGATACAGATAATAAAAACATACGCTCCCTGCGGAGTTAAATATATGAAACTGAATAATGTATTCATGCTTTCATTATTCACAGAATGGTAACGTACACAAAGAAAACAAAGCTGGAGAGGAAAAGAAGGGAGGAAGGTTTCCTGTCAGGGTTATGATCAATGACACACGTCCATCTGAAACAGGACGTTATGTAAAAGACACCGTTTGTCTTTAAAAAAAACACACCAGACTGTTTTCATTGGAACTACTTTTTGCAGAAGATATAGTTCCTGTTTAGGTGTTCACTTTAAATCTGTGCTGAGGTTTTCATTTGGTCACTTTGAGGTTAAAGTCTTGGACCTTCGGTTGAACCCGACCTGAGCTACTACTACATTCAGTAATGTTAACTGGAGTGTGGGACTTTTAAATAAAAACATCCTATTTTATGAGATTATTGTCTGAATCTAAAATATATTAACTGTTAGCTGTTAGCCGCTTCAGTTGTAGTAGATGAAAAGTAAACACAAACTTAACCCAGAGAACATGTTGAGTACATGTGTAGAATAAACTTTATTAGTCTGAGATCATCAGGACAGAGTAACAGACTTCTGACCAGTAACACGTTCAAACAAGAAGAATACAAAATACATCAAAAATCACAAAAATAAAAACTTTTACATTTCAGATAAATGAAGATTTATAATTTGCACTTTTAGTTGAACGTACGGTCTGACAGAGAAGCATCTTTACACGCAGGAATCATCCAAAACTCTGTTGAGGCTCCCTAAACCACCAGACAGCTGATTTTACATGTTTATACAATAAATCCTGAATTTTATGGACATTAAATCAGAGAGAACTGACGAGTTAACGTTCCCTTATGCAGAGATGAAATGTAGTTTAGTTTCTAAGCTTTACTCGTTACTTAGATGTTTGTGTTTCTTTGTATGTTATGTTGAAGGCACTGAACAGAAGCCGCCCAGCTGCTGAATCCTCGAGGATGACCACAGTCCTGTCATGAGAACAGAGGGCATCGAAACACGCGCGTTGAATTGAAAAAGGCACCGAAAGATTTAAAATATGCAGACTTGACTTCTAAAAAAAAAAAAAAAGAAGCTTTGAGAAGAGTATTAATCTTGGCTTGTGTACATATTTTGGTTTTGGTACTGTAGCCTGGACGCAAAGCTCATTTTAAAGTGTACACAAAGACTGACAATGAATTTGGTCCAGCTGGCACAAGTTGAAGTCTTCCCATGACTCCAACTCATCGTACGGAGATAATAGAAGAAGTTATTTGCAGGGTCGACCATTTACAGACTGAAAAAAACCCTCCAACGTCCAAATATATGCGAATAATGCAGATGTACGCTTCACATTCAGTCTAAATACACGTGGAGAGTTCAAAGCGTAGTGGTCTTGCAGCTAATATCTGGATCTGTGGTTGTGGTCTCAGAAAAGGCTAACTTAACTTTACAGAAGATTCACGTCGGCTTTTGTCACTTTCATTGAAGCACTTCCTCATTTTTGGAGAGCAAATAGAAAAAAATGTTTCCCTGTTCCAATCACAGCTTAGCAACCGTAACTAGGCAATGTGAGCTGGTAGCGTTAGCATGTCCAGCTAACTAGCGCCAACTAGCGGTCTACCTACAGTAGTAATCTAAAGACTTGTCAGACGTTTGTGTCTTTCCTGTCACACGAAGACAGCTCCATAACAGACAGCAGAGGTCAGCGGCTCTCCTCGTGTCTGCCGCTGTTTACAATGTAAGGAAACACAAACTGTCGACTGCGACGCGTTTCAGGACGTCGTTAAGTCGTCCCGGAGGACGACGTAATGGCGGCCGAGCGAGTGTTACATCCTCCCGAGTGAGCGCTGTTCAAACAGGACAGACCCTGACTGTTGACCTCTGGCGACCCACTGAACTCTGCGTCCCGGTTCTGTACTAACTGTGAACTCGTCAGACGGTCAGTAACTGCTTCCTGCTCTGAAACATGGGCGTAAAGACGAAAAGAAAGATCTTGTTGAGATTCTCTGATTTGCTGAATTTTGTGTACGTCCGAGATGTGATCATGTGAACCTCTAGTGTTAGTGCACATCTTTTATTCTGAAGGATTTCATTCTAAAACACAGTGAAACACTCATAATTACAATTCTGATAACTAATTGTTAAAATCATTTTTAAAATTCTGGTTACAACTGACAATATCTTTGGGGATTAGATGTTTTCATTTCTTTGGTGTTTGAAAATAGAAATAAAAACAGAATGTATTAACATATAAAATATTTTCTTCAAAATACAAGAAGGCAGCCGGGGATCATGTGGTATTATTATTATTATTATTATTATTATACTGAGCGCTATTTTAGGAGAAACTTTCAAGTAAAGCTTCAGGAAAATACATCTGGCCTTCAGAATGTAAGCATGGAATCATAATGCTGTTGTTGGAGATAATGTTATCATTCATTGCCCTCACATATGTGTTATTTAGACATTCAGAAGCAGAATATGAAGGAAAATTAAGGCAGGAAGTTAAATATCACAATATTTCTTCAAAATGTCCTTTCAAAATAAAAGAGGCTACATTATAATGTTTCTTTGGTGGATTGAAATCAGCTGAAATGTACTATGTACTATATATATATATATATATATATATATATATATATATCAAATAAAAGCGTAATATTTAGTTATACTTCCTAAGTCATTTAGGTAGTTTGTCTGCTGGCCGGTGGATTTATTTAAAGGTGCGATTAGCAGGCGAGTTGATGGTTGAAGATTTCTTGGTGGCGAGCTCCTCGGTGAGTAAATCCTAAACATTGACCTTCGACCTTCTCTCAGTTTGCTGATAGGTTCTCCTGTTAGCCTGAATATCAGCCGCAGAGAAGTTGGTGATTTTGTACATTTGGACTTCCTCTCAGCTCCATCAGTCTCTTTGAGGTTAGCTCTGCGCTCCCGTTATCGCTCTAGTCCTCGCTGTTGTTGTATAAGGCGTCTGCGGTGGGGTCTTTGCGGTGGGACGGGGGCACCAGGTGGCCGGGCAGCACGTTGGGCAGCTCGTAGCCCTCCAGTTTGACCTTGATGAGGTGCTGGGCGAGGGCGAACTCCTCGTCGTCCAGCATGCCGTCCCGGTCGCAGTCGGCCAGCTTCCAGATCTTCCCCAGCACGGTGTTGGGCAGCCGTGAGTTCATCATCTCCTTCTTGGCATTGACGCCGGTGATCTTCCCGTTGACGGGCATCAGCATGTAGAAGATCTCGTCGTAGCGGTGCTTCTCGCGGCTGATGATCCAGTCCTCGGCGTCGGCCCCAGCGCAGATGCCCTCGCCATAGCCATGGCCGAAGGGCCCGTCCTGGGAGCCCTCGAAGGCTCCGCCTGACACCATGGCCGGCGGCTGCTTGGTCTCTTCATCCCGGATCATCGTCATCAGACCGGCGATCTTTGTGGCCAACATCTTATCCACCGACTCGACCAGCTTCATCTTCAGGGATGGGAACTTACTGAAGTCGTAGTGCTGCAGCATTTCCTGCAGGAGAACACGCACAAATATTAAAATCACAAGTAGAAGAAACTTTACTTTTATTGTCCAACATTTGGACTTTTTCTCGAGCGGCCTGAAACACTGAGACATTTGTTTGAGTTAAAAACATAATATTGACCCTCCTCATACTTCCATGTGGGTGTGACTCTGGAAATATAGGAAACCATCGATGGAAGGACTCTTTGTCTGGGAGATAATTATAACCTGGTCTTAATAACTGTGGACAAATGTCTGAATTTGGGACACTGGACATGAACCTCATGTATATAATAGTAAACCACTGACTGACTTTACTGCACAATGAGTACTTTAACTTCTCATACTCAAAGTACATGTCGCTGATAATACTCTCATACTTTTACTTAAGTAAAGTTTTGAATGCAGTACCTTTTACTTGTAGTGGAGTATTTTCACAGTATTAGTACTTTTAGTTAAGTAAAGGATCTGAAAACTTCTTCCCCCACTAATAATCACAAGATGAGACGAAGCAGATCTGCAGCTGGACACAGTGTCCTCTGCTGCCCTCTGACCTCTAAACAATAACACACACGAGTCCAGATACTGACAACGTGTGTGTGTGTGTGTGTGTCATGAGAGTACACATCTCACCAGGGAACTGAACATTTGAAAATATCCTCTCTTGCCAATAGTCCAATAAACACACACAAACACACCTGCAGTGCAGCATCTCTACAGGCCCGACAGACCAGCTGCAGAGTGACGGTGTTCAGTTCCCCGAGTCTCTTCTGACATCAGTAAAAATGTGTTTACTTTCTGAAAATCACATTTTGTTCTCAGATGTTCAGACGCTCAAACGTGACGTTAAGCTGCACAAATAATCATTTTAGAATCAAGACCATTCACGCCTCTACGTGGTGAAGCAAGCACTCAGATCTTTTACTGAAGTAAAAGTCCTGCATGTATAAGTATTAGCAGCCAGGTCAACCAAGTACTCATTATGCAAAAGTTTCATGTGCGTTACTTGAGTATTTCCATCTTATGCTACTTTATACTTCACTACATTTCAGAGGGAACACTTGTACTTTTTACTGCGTTACATGCATCACGAACCTGTAGTTACTTTAAAATCAGCATTTAGAACACAACATGTTATCAAGTAAGTTGCATTTTATAAAATCTACCTAACTGCATGCAGCTACAATATTAAAATACATCTTGCATGTTACTGCATGAATAATTATAATAATAATAATAATAATAATAGTTTAATATATAATAATGCCTATTTTGGCTGCATAGAGAATACTTTTGCTTTAACTTAATATGTTTTATTTACTAATATTACTTGATTTTAAATTGTGGTATTGGCAAGTAAAATATCCTAATACTTCTTCCACCATTGGAGAGTGACTGAACTGTGGTATGATTTATGTCCCCAACAATCATAGGAGATAAAATCATGTGTAAATAAATGAAAACTAGATTCTCATTGTTTCGTACCTGCATCTTGGTGACATTGGGGAAGTCTCCAGGGCTGATGTGATGCTCTCTCTGCAGGATGGTGTAGATCTCCGGCAGCCTCATGATCAGCTCCTCCTTCTTCTTCTCCCTCCCAAACAGGGACGGCATCTCCTTCTTCAGGTAGCTGATGATGTAGGCGTGCACCTGCAGGAACAAGAGCAGCAGAAGAAGAACGTTAGCTGTCGGTCACAAAGGCTGAATGCAAAAAGTACATCAACCAAAAATCAGCTGGTGGTTAAAGGTTTAGTCAACTGGCAAAGAAGTAATTAACCAGTTTGATAATCGTTTGCTTGTTTAAAGGTTTAGTGTGTAAAGATATGCATGAAATTTATACTTAAAACATTAAAACAATTAACTAACACAGTGTGAAGAGGTAACAGTGTTGACGTTTTGTCAAAGACGTCTAATATCTATTACTATTTACAATGTATTGTGTAATTTGTGATTCCCCCCCCCCCCCATCATAAAATAGATCCTTCACATATCTCACTGAAATCTACAGAGTTGTTGTTGAGATGTCTCACTCTGCTCCAAAACCATAATCCTAAAAGCAGTTCAGTTATTATTGAAGGAAATGTTCCTCTGTGACAACAAACAATCAATAAATAACACATGAGTAATAAGTGAAGCCTGAAGAGAGGGAGCTGAAATAAAAAAGACATAACTTGAAGTCTGGATGACAATGAGGGAGGAGTTTTAGGAATGAAACAGAACAGGAGACTGAGCGGCGCCGGCTCAGAGGGTAAGCTACACTGAGGAGGAGGAGGAAGAGGAAGAGGAAGAAGAGGAGAGACCCTTCAATCCATCATACAACAGCATTATGGGAGGCAGAAGAAAGGAAGGAAAGCGGGGAGGAGGGGGAAGGGAGGAGGGGGGAGGGAGTATCAGTGTCATTAATCAATATTTTATTGAGGGTGGAAGAACAAAAATACGTTCTGATTGATGAGCTGATGGTCAGAGAGAACATTTTTAAGATATTTGTTTACTAAAAGTCATTCATAACAGCTTTACTCTAACTCCTACATGCGCTGTGGGAATGTCCCATTATAACAGCAGAGAGGAGGGATTACTGAACGGGCCAACAAGACACAGGCCCAGGGGCACAAAGAAACATAAATTGAATAGACAAAGAGACACAAAACAACTACAAAGAGACACAAAACAACTACAAAGAGACACAAAACAACTACAAAGAGACACAAGAGACACAACACCACTACAAAGAGACACAACACCACTACAAAGAGACACAACACCACTACAAAGAGACACAAAACCACTACAAAGAGACACAACACCACTACAAAGAGACACAAAACCACTACAAAGAGACACAAAACAACTACAAAGAGACACAAAACAACTACAAAGAGACACAAAACCACTACAAAGAGACACAACCACTACAAAGAGACACAACACCACTACAAAGAGACACAACACCACTACAAAGAGACACAACACCACTACAAAGAGACACAACACCACTACAAAGAGACACAACACCACTACAAAGAGACACAAAACCACTACAAAGAGACACAAACCACTACAAAACCACTACAAAGAGACACAAAACCACTACAAAGAGACACAACACCACTACAAAGAGACACAAAACAACTACAAAGAGACACAAAACAACTACAAAGAGACACAACACCACTACAAAGAGACACAAAACAACTACAAAGAGACAACACCACTACAAAGAGACACAAAACAACTACAAAGAGACACAAAACCACACACACACACACACACACACACACAGTGTGGTGGTGGGCCCTTTTGCACGTCTGTGCCCCGGGGCCCATTGCCTCATAACCCACCATGGGGACTGGGTGTCACAGTTCACAGCTAACACCAAGAGAAGCCTGAGATGAAGGCCTCCTCTACACCAATAAAAAAGTAATGATAGTTATATTCTTACGTTACATCTTTCAACAAACGCAAAGAATCTTTGACACGGTGATGACGATTAAAAGAAAAACTAAATATTGTGCGGCCCGGGCACACACACCAAGACAAAACGTTTGTGGCAAAGAAGTAAACAAAACAAAGTATATAAGAAATATTAGAGCAGTGCAGGTGGATGAGGTGAACTGATACTTTTCTTTGTCGCATAGTCATCACAGTCTGACAGCCCCATACAGCACAGACTGTTTTATTATTATTATTATTATTATTATTATTCATCTCACACTGTGAGACATGCGATAAACTGGCACTGAAGCAGACAGAATTTTGAATGTTGTATTTTTGGATCAACCCTCTGTTAGTCCCGTCTTTAAACTGGTTCCAGATCAGATGAACTGAACTTCATTTGATCCGGAACCAGTTAAAAAAAGATCCATTGTTGTCCTATAGAACTTTTTTGACTTCTAGTTCTACAGCTGAAAACAACCATCAGTCCTAGTCTGGATGTTGGTGTGAACAGAGACATGAAAGGAAGTCAACCACCTCCACCCTCTGAACTTCAAACACTGGTGGAGCACCTTCAGGTTTCACACAACAACATTTCAAACTTATTATTTAGAGCTTCCTTTCCACCTCAGAAAGCTTAAAGGAACAGAAAACTGCGTCAAAACAACAGCTCTAGGATCAGTTCTCAGGAAAAAGATGCTTCTTCTGAAAGTGTTTTAATCTGAATCAAAAAAATGAATTAAGTTTTCAGTTACTTTGAAAACAAACTTTTAGAAACATGGAATAAAAGCAACAAAGTTAGTTAGTGCTTTGCTGTTGCAATTAATGTTTTAGTAAATGAATGAATGACTGAATGAATGCATCATATCAGACCTATTCTAAATGTCCTGCGGCTGTTTAAATGACTTAATAAATGAATAAACCTCCACAGTTCTCTGTGTTCTGCAGGTTTAAACGAATGAATGGATGAATTCATTAATATCCAGGATAACCACGTCTCTCTCGGCACTAAATACTCAGAGATGAAACCGAAACGTCTGACCTTTAAAACGTCCTCTAAAATGAGAGAGCGATCACATTTCCTGACACAATAAACATTCCAGGATATTCCCAGAGTTCCAGGACCAATCGGAAACCAGCAGGTTGAAACCAGAAGTTCTCGGCGTTAACTCCAAAACACAACACATCACTTCCTGTCTCACCTTGGCCAGCCTCGCTCTCTTGATGAGGTCGTTGAGTTTACGAAGCGCCGCGTTTCTCGGGAGACTCTGGATGTCCTTGAAGAGATCCTGAGACTCCGCCTCAAACAGACGCCTGACGAGGATTCAAAGAACGAGTCAATTCACTCATTAATAAAGCAAAACATAAGTGAGAGAATAAACAAAATCATCAAAGAAATAACTGATGAAGTAATAGTGTTGTATCCTTAGACAGCTAAATAACAGAATGAATAATAAATACTAATTTAAAGAATAAGTTTATGGATAAATGAACGAGATCTGACCTTTTCTCAGTGTTCACCACGGGTTTGAATGAATGAATGAACGATTAAGTTAATTGATGATATCTGAGCTATGAATGACTGATGAATGGATGATTATCTGACCTGTTCTCCGTGTTCTGAAGGGGTTTGGCCCAGAAGGATCCCAGATAAACTCTCACCACCTCTGGCGTGTTGATTACTTTCCCCAGTGACCACATGAGGGCGCCGTAAACCCTCATCAGCTGCTGCGTGTCCACCTGAGAGCACAGGTGACCAAGAGGAGGTTATTTTATCTTTCCAACAACGACGAAGCTCTTCAGTGTCTTCATCGCCCTTCGTCGCCCGTCCTACCTGGTCGGCCTTGTTGAGGACGACTCGGATCTTGTCGTCTTGTCCTTTGAAGGCTCGGATGGCCTCGGAGAACTCGTCTGAAATGTCCAGTTTGTGAGCGTCGAACAGCAGAATGATCCGATCCACTCGCTCCCCGAACCAACGCAGGACCTCCGCAAAGTCATAGCCTGCAGACAAGAAGTTCATCCCTTCATAATCATGTCTGGGTGAACACTTGGGAGTATGTGTGGGAGAGGGTGTTACTACAAGTCAACAGTGTGTTTTAACCAGGGTCAGTGAAATACAGAGTCCATGTTAAATGGGGGGGGAGGAGCCAATATTTAAGGCTCTATTGAGCTAATGCTTTTTGCCACAATATTTCATCATATGTTAAAAGAAAGTAAAGGCACAAACACGTCACATGTGGAATAAAGGATTCACACGCCCTTAAACCCTTGAACAAAACCAGCTGATTTCTGAGTCCCATTGCCCTGGTAACTGTAATGTACATTGGTGAATGTCAAATCGCTTAAACATTAATGAAGGTGGAATGTGAAGCTTTACGATAGTCAGAGAGAAATGCACTCGTGCAGCTGAGTTTCAGTTTTCAGAAAAGGACAACAGAAAGCTCTGAGGGCAGAGCAGCGGCTACACTAGGTCTTTAAATGTGTATGTGTGTGTGCATGTAAAGTGATATGTGGCAGCAGTCTGGGTGTGGTTCCTCTAAAACTGGGTGACACTTGGCTCTGAAACCTGGAAACGAAAGGACAAAAGCTTTAAACGGAAACATTTTTGTCCAGCCGTCAGAAAATCTTACTCAGATTTCTATCAATAATCTGCTAAATTATACTTTACTGTATTTTCTTCCCGTCTGCTGTTTTAAACCACCAGTTTGTGGAAATAACAGAAAGTCTGTTTTTAGTTTTTCCTCCACTGACTGTGATTCACACGGAGCCGTGTTGCTCCCTTCTGTCCAATGAGACAGAAGTACATGTGGGTAACAGTCAGGAGGACTTGACTGAAATAGTTTTTTGAAACCAACAGAAAAATGTGATATTATTATATTTGTTTGATCTTAAAAGGAGAGTTTGTACTATGTACATGTGTGTTCCATATCAGATCCCGCCTCCTTTTAAATAGTAACTGTGGCTATAAAGCACTTTCCTACCTTCCTCCTGGACAAAGCGCTTACAGTTGACCTCATTTACCAAATAAAAGTTTTTCCATATTTGAATTTTGAGACAATAATAATAAAAGTGACACACTGGTGATGGCGTGTCCACCGGAAGCAACTCAGTGCTCAAGGACGCCCAACGACACAGGAAGGCCAGGGATCGATCCGCCAACCTTGTGGTTAGTCGATGACACACATCGACATTTTTAAGTAAGCCTCAAGTTGATATCATGGCAAAACAAAACATTTGTATTTGGGTAGAAATGAGGGTTAAAAAAGTTCCACTCTGTCCGTCATTCTCAAAGATAGCCGCTGCCAGTAGACAAACATGGCCGCTAATCCAGCCATTACTCAACCTGTCAGAACCCTCTTTTCATAAATATTGATATAACGTCATGATTTTTCTCTCGGTGAATGGTCACTTTCTTCTTTGCCGTCAGTGGGATTGAAACATCAGTAATGAAACACTGAAGATGCAGATGTTATACTGCTGCTGCTGCCATGTTATTTTGTAATGACCCGACGCTTTAGGAGTCATAAAAGCAAGAACTTCATCTGTGTCACCAACAGGAGAAACGTTCCACTTCCTGACAGGATCTCTCTATAAACTGCAGACTGGATTCTGCATCAGCTGTATTTTTCCTTTGACGCACTCGTGCATTTGTCTTTAAAGGTCACCTTTAAAATCTACAGTTTACACACCACACGCACAAACACCTTCAGTAAACACATCGCCATTCACATTTTCACTCCAGTCTGCCAACTGTACTTTTAAAATAGTTTCAGACCTTTTTAAAATCAACACATCAAATCTCTCAATAAAAGTGAAAAGAAAGTGAAGTGCTGGTGTCCATTACAGAGTGTGGGGGGGGGGGGGGGAGGGGCGATGCTGTCCACACACACAACATCTCTGCAGGGCAACACACCCCTGAGTGTTTGTGGACATAACACACAGACTGTGCCGGCACACTGGGCATCATGTCATCAAGGTCCTACAGGGAACACACACTTTCTTAAAATGTGTGTGTTAGCACTACTACACTGGAGATAAGACAACAGCTGTTGTTATGCATTTAAACATGGACATTTATTTGGTTTATTTAAAGTGTAACTTGATTATATTATATATTATGGTTGTGTATCATAAGTTTACTACATTTAAACGTATCACAAAAGCTTTAAGCGGGTTAACTTTAGCTGAAACGTTAAAAGTGTTGCTGGAGCTTTGACTTCTTCAGAATAACGCTCATGTGACCAGGACTTTACTTCTGCTGTGGAGAATCGGCTGCATTGGAAGTTGTCCAGCCTGTAATGGACCCTTCGTGAATACATGTGTGATGTGTGACGCTGTCAGCACTGAGAGGACGGACAGCTTTAGGTTACACCTGCAGGTTCAGGTTTGTGTCGCAGGAGACGTGATGGTGAGTGAGTGAATGAGTGAGTGAATGAGTGGTAAATACATCAGCTTCATCAACTTTCTGCACCTACGAGACTGATTACACCTCAACACAGAGAGAGAACTCTCCTGCAGGTTTAATATCTGTTCTCTGGTTGTTGTATTACAGGATGACTGATTACTTCACTAGTTCCACTTCCTGTTCAAAGGGAAACACCTTCAGTCTAACAATACTACTTCCTCTTTGGTGCTGCAACTTACTGTATTTATGTCCTGGAAAGAATGTGTGCAGAGTTAAACAGAGGAAACCTGAGAGTAAATGGATGGGGACTGGTTAAGTGTTGCATTGTTACTCATTCTACGGCACGCAAGCTTCATGTTGCTGCCGTGATATGATACCTTATTGATAATCTTTATTGTTTATATTTTGTTTTATTTTCACTCTATAGATTTGCCCTCTTTCCCACTTTTTACTGCACAATTTGGGATGGATAAAGTTATATCTTATCTTTGATGATTCAGCAAATACACATCATTCCTAAAACACTCAAAAAACGTTTGACTACACACACATGTTCCAGTACAGGCTACAAACAGGGGACCTGCACTAACTCACTGCGCTGTGGGGACGACAGCAAAAGTGCTGTTAGATGAGTAAATAAATACAAAGCTGGAGTAAGATAAACATATATATATATATATATATATATATATATATATATATATATATATATATATATATATATATATATATATATATATATATATATATATATATATATATATATATATATATATATATAAAAAGGTCTCTGCACTACAAACATGAAATCTTTTCATGTACATTTCGGCTTTTACTAAATTCCTAAACATCACTTCCGAATTGAGCAAGAGGAAACTGTCAACAATCTGGCTCACTCTTGTAGTAGCGTTATTAGTTGCATGTTTATTGGTGTTTCATAGTGAGCTGGATATCAGTTTCATCTCTGTGTGCTCAGTACAGAGCTAGAGTCTGGTTAGCTTATCATAAAGACTAGAAACAGGGAAACAGCTAGCTTGACTGTGTCCAAAGTTTAAAAACTACCAACACCTCTAAAGATCCATAATTAACATGTTGCATGTAGTTTGTTTGATCTGAACACAAACAGAAATGTTGAACTATTCCTTTAATAAAAAATAAACGCCACTTTCCATTCGTATTCCCGCTGTGGAGCAGTGATGTCATGTTGGTCACCGAGTTCATTTACTGGACCAGGTCTTAAGCAAACCAGTGAAATCAGAAACCAGTACTGGACTAGAGTGGGATAGAGGAGTCAGGGGATGAAGGGAGGAATTGTTGGCTGAAAGCCCGGGAGGACGAGCTGTCAGATTTAAGAATTTTAGTAGGTAAGGCTCAGCTCCAACAGTGACTCAATGAATTACAGAGCTTTACAGAGAGGAGCGATAGAAGTGAAGGGAAGGGAAATCAAGAGAAGATAAATAAGTAGAAGAGGAGTGAGGAACAAATGAAATAAAATTAAATAAAATGGGGAAAAACAGCACATTTACTGACCATGTCTGTGGAAATGTGATGTAAATAACTGACACATGACGCTACCGTCAGACTCCACCCTCTGATGGTGGCAGCAGACCAGTCTGAACCTTTCTGTGCACATCAGCCAACCGGCCTGCAAACAGCAGCAGCTCCACCCTGCAGACAATCTGCAGCCAAGCAGGCAACTGTAATGTTTCCATTAAACACCACATTTTAAAATGTTTTTAAACTCCATACAGTCAGAGACTTGACTGCAAACACATTAAGGAAAACATGCATCCGTAAATTAATTCTCTATCTTTCAACCGGCTCAACAGTTATTATTAATAGTAGGTAATGGATGTTACGCAGAGCCTTGACAACATATCTACGCTTAACCCCGTGCAAATGTGCTGCACAAAACAAAGACAGTGGGGGTCATTTCTAAATCACATGAGGTTCCCTGGTAATACTATTCCTGTGCAGACAGAGCTTAAGACGCATGTACTTGTACAAATCATACGTGCAGCCTGGCAAAACAAACATGGGACACCTGCAGGTGGTAAAATAAAACATGTGTACTGTGAAGCAGCTGCAGAACACACATGTGCACTTCAACATGTTCGCTGTACTTTCAGAGCAGTAGCTGTGATCTGTGAACCTTCAGCGTCTGTATGGTAAAGTTCAATCTGTCAGTGATGCTGCTGACGTCAGCCTGCCTCTGTGTTTGTGTGTGTGTGTCTGTGCGTGTGCGTGCGTGTGTGTGTGCGTGTTGAACGTCTTCAGGAGGATTTCAGCCTCAGCTGAGCAGCTCTCTAAACATTTCCAGATGGAGGGAACGCCCCTCCGCTGCATCCTGTGGCATTCAGTCCCTCCTTCTAATCCTCCCTCCATCCCTCCACCCGTCCAGCTGAGGCCTTTAACTGATGCTGTCATTCAGGCTGACTCAACACAAGAGCAACGGGGACACAGTGCTGCAGGAGAAAGTGTATAATGTCTATACAGAGCAACATAGGCTCGTGCCTAATCCTCTGCACGCTTTTTGGGTTCATCAACAGGTAATATTCTCTTAAAAAAAAGGCACTAAATTGAACTTGAAATCCAAGACAGTAAAGGATAGTTTTACCTCAAACATACAGCAAATCTTGGTAACTCTTCCAGCCTCCTAATTCCAAACATTTTTGCTCCAAAAATAAATCTGCATTAGATTCCAGCTGTCATCTCTTTCTCAGCTGACTTCCATTTGCCAGATTTGTAACAACTTGTCCTCTGCAGCTGACGGATCTTCCTCTCTGCTTCCTCCGGAGGGCTGTCTCAACAGCACATCAGAACAGTACACAAAGTGCACACCGAAGAGTGGAAGTCTCTGAAGACTCTTTCGGAGTTCCTCTACTGAAACTACACGTGGACTCCAGGAGGAATCCATTTGCAACGGTTCTACGATGACTAACAGGACCGTCTCCCACATACAGAGAAGATGTTTGAGATATTTGACAGTAACGGTTTCGCTTCAACGTCTCACTGCTGTTATATAAAACCGTCAGGAAAGAGTCCAAACTGTGGGAATCAGAGAAAACAGGACGACACGGATGTTTCTGATCCGATACAGAAGATTAAATAAAACCACCAAAACTAACAGTGGAAGGAAAGTTTAAGCACTTTAAAGATGCAGTTCCTCTGATGGCCTCTAGGTGCCGACTGTCTGTGCGGAGTCACAACCATTTAACACCTTTTTAGACAATGTCGTCAGGAAATGCTGCGTCTTCTATAAACGATCAAGTTTCATTAAGATATACTCCAGTAACACTACACTCAGACACAACTGTAATACACAAAGACGACAAACATCCCTGATCGTTTCTTTGTGAGTGAATGTTGTTGATCAGTTTCTCTTGTTTCAGATCTGCATTTATCGAGTCTTGTGGTTTAAAATCAGCAGCTGTGAGTCAGAGGAAACAGGCAGAGAAACAAAATAGGAAGTGAGAAAAAAAAAAAGAGTAATAAAGAATTTCACAAGAAAAACAAAATTCATCGCACCAAGGTCGTCCTGAGGAAACAGTGTTTTCTGACTGTCCAGAACACGTTTACCAGCAGCAATGAATGACTTCTGGTCCCTGGGTGGAGTCATCAGACATTATTGAGGGTCAAAAAAACCTTTTTTGTTTTCATTAAGCGTTAATATTCTCCTGGAAAGACATACATCAAAGATAAGACACTAACGTTTTGCAAATCTGTCGTTTCAGCTCTCCATCATTTGTATTGCCTCCTCCAAGAAGGTCATGTTTTCGCGGCTCAGTTTGTTTTTTTTTGACTGTCAGCAGGATTACGGAGAAAACTACTGGTCCGATTTTCATGAAACTAGGTGGAAGGGTGCAGCGTAGGCCAAGGAAGAGCGCGATATATTCAAATCACAGAGCGGATACACAAATGACTTTTCACTTTCATTAACATTGCAAGATGTGGCATTAGAATAATCAGATAAATGATGTTAAAGTGTTGTTTAAACGCTCTTAGCTATAAAATCCACCACATCCTCTTTGTTCATGAACACACCGGAAATGGGACGATCTGAGGAGCAAGTGAATGCGGCGTTGGCCTTGGCGGAGGTCTGCGCTCTCCGAGTGCCATTCTGGCTATTTGTTTTTATTTAAAAAATGTTTATAAAAACAGGAAATAGTCTGAATTCTTTTCTTAGTTGAAGGACCTTTGACTTTATTGTCTGACTTGAGTTTAAACTCTGCAGTTAAACTCTAAGTGATGAATGAATGAATGAGGAGATGTTTGGATCCCAGCAGGACGACTCTCTGACTTCATACAATATGAGGCAGTGAAAGAAGCTCAAGGACTATTATGCAACATCACAAAAGGACCAACAGCTTAGTCAGCTAACACACACACACACACACACACACACACAGTTCATTACCTCTGCTGATTCGTTGTTTCTCTCCAGACAGGATACCAGGAGTGTCGATGATGCTGATGCTCTGAAGAACCTGATTGGGCATCTGAGAGCAGATAAACCTGCACACACACACACACACACACACACACACACACACAATCCAAATGATTTAAACACTTTTATAAACATTAATGTATTACTACATCAATACCATAGTTATTTATTTCATAAGAATAACTATGGTATTGATTGATTGATTAAAATTATACACTTTTCACCATTTTATCATAAACAGAATCTATTCGTTAGGGACCTCTAAAATCTCCCAACAACATCAATCACGAGGAAGAAATCATTATCTTGTTGTAGAGTCTGAATAAACAGTTATTACATCATGTTCCAGTTCGGTTTGTTTTCTTTGTTTTTTTGTATTTCCCTATCTTTAATCTATAAAGTATAAATAAAGTAAATGTGGATTGCTGTGATCATCATTATCAATAATCATCATCATCACAGAGTCTGCCTCCTGCCACTACGACGTCATGTTGTGTTGAGTTTCTCGGTCACAGATCAGCGCTGCTTAATCGATTTATTATTCAGGTCTCTGCTTGCTCTATTGTTTCAGTCAGGAAGGATCCGGGTTGTTTAACAGACGTGAAGCTCACTCGTCTGTTGTGCAATAAACTGGGTGTGATCGCAGTGTATATATACACACGTGTGTGTGTGTGTGTGTGTGTGTATATAAACAGTTGGAGTTTAGCTGGAGGGTTAGGGTTAGAAAATACTTCAAAATATTGAGAAATGTATTAAAACAGTAAAGGATGCAAAGCTTTGTATTGTTGGTGCTCAGCTCTTCGTTTAGTCGCCTACAGATCCTGCCTACGTTATTAATGTGCTGATGATCAACTACCGTCAGTTATTGCTTACAAAGGGTTGTCCAGCGTATTTCAGGGAACCTTCGATGAGTTTGTAAACTTATTTTAAATGCTTTACTTTGTTTTCAAAACTATACGTGTTGATTTACAGCATTTAAAAGTGTTAACATTACACTGAACATCTAAATATAAAAAATAATTGGAATTAAAATATGTTTCCAAAATGTGGAACTATTTATTTAAATGATTTAATCGAGATCTAAAAAGAAATAAAAATTGATTATGGTTTTGCTCGAAATCAAAAACCTGTGTGAGTGTGAGAGAGAGACCTCTCTGTCACCTCTTCAGAAATATAAAGTTTAAAGTTAAATTTAGCCGAAAGACTTCAGCGGCGGGAAAAAACAAAATGACCACGCCAACACGTGGTGACGCACACACACTTCCCCCTGGAAAGAATAACTTATTGTGTTTCCTTAATCACACCGGGACAAGGTGGGATTGCTTTTAAAGGAATGCCTCGACCACATGTCAACAGACAGACACACACACACACACACACACACACACACAGTTCGAGGGTCGACTGTCCCTCCACTTCCTACTGCCAATCTTAGAAATATTTCTGGACAGAGGAAATAGGTTTAAATTTAAACCCTTGTTACGAACTGTGTGTGTGTGTGTGTGTGTGTGTGTGTGTGTGTTTACATGTCAGTCAGGAGTGGAGGGGTCATATCCAGGGTTATGAATGTTTTGAGGAAAGCAGTGACAGAAGTGTGAAAGGCTGCCAGGATCTAAGTGTGTGTGTGTGTGTGTGTGTGTGTGTGTGTGTGTGTGTGTGTGTGTGTGTGTGTGTGTGTGTGTGTGTGTGTGTGTGTGTGTGTGTGTGGAGAGAGATCGGTCCAAAAGGGAGTCATTATGTTTTTTCAGACCAACAGCAGCAGTACTTCAAAAATATGGCTGTGACTAAAGATTATTTGCAATATCAATTATTCTGCAGATTATTTTCTGGACCAGGGAATAAGAGCTGGATCTGCAGTTTCCCAGAGGTCATGGGGTTGTCTTCTAATTGCTGTTTTGTGTAATATATTTGTATTCAGGTCACATCAGACAAGGGAAACCTGGTCCTCTCATCTGTAATGTCAGTGTAGCTGTTTTTACTTTGTATTATAATGTCATTCTGTATTTTATGTGCTGTGAACCCGTTTTAAATAAGCTAGTCGGCTTTAGTCTTCGCGGTGCGTTCAAGTGCAACTTTTTGGCCAAGACACAGTCCTTAGATGACGGTTTGGTGTTTCTGGGCCTTTACACATTTAATGTTACTTTCAATGCCAATTGAATTCAAATGCAGTGTGTGTGTGTGTGTGTGTGTGTGTGTGTGTGTGTGTGTGTGTGTGTGTGTGTGTGTACCTGTTGAGGAAAGAGTTTCCAAACGCGTTGAGCTTCCTGAAGGGTTTATTGGGGTCGACCACCAGGGCGTTGCCGGGGACGACGCCCTCATTCTCACCGTACATCACGGCGATGAAGCCGTCGGTGGTCGGCTCCGGACCGATCCGCATCCCCGGAAAATCCTGCTCCAACAGATATCTGAAAACAGAGAGAGAGGGTGAGATTTAGATCTTTAGCGGTCAGTCTCTCCCGTCTCCCCTCCACCACCTCACACACTACATTTCCCACGTATCCTTTCATCTTGACATTGACCTTGTCGACCTCCCTCACGGTTTCCCTTGTCAAAGAAAAGTGAGAAAGGAAGGAAGAGATGGAGGATGGCTGCAGTGTCTCTGTCTTCTCACTTCCTGTTGTCGCAGCCAACGTGGACATCAAAGAGAGGAGAGACCATTATTATTAACTCTTCTTAGTGTCACATCACAAGTCAACATGTTTTCACTGAGCTGCTGATCCAGGAGGAATTTCCCTTTTGTTATCAGCTGTAGTTTAGGGAATGATCACCAGGCCTTAAGTGCAAACACTGCAGAGGCTCCTGACAGACTACACCCCTGCTCCCTTTACTTTCACCGTATCTTAGATTTTTCTGCACTACATTTCATATGAACTTGCAGGGTGGGGCTTTCCATATCATTAGCGTAACACTACAGTGAAACAAGGGGTATCAGAGAAGCCTGGTGTAGCTTCGTGTCGGTATCTTGCGAGCTAAATTTCACCAAAGGATCTGAAAACCGGAGAGAAGTGGATGCAGTTTATTTGGAAAATAAATCTTAATATGTCATTTTAAATTTGTAGGGGTTTATGTTGGCTACTCAATAAAAAGGGGCCGCTACAACGTTACATCCACGTAATAAAAGGTCATCAGAACCAGTGCAGCGTGTTAGCACGAGTGACAGAATCCAGATAATATATCCAGAAAGACACAGATCACAGGTTTACTGAAACTTTATTGATAAAGCTCCAATCTGACAGGACAAGATTACAGAATAAAAGACACGAACAAGGTGAAAGCATAAAGTTTAAAGAGTTATAATACAGATTCAGTTCATAAACACTGTCACTGGTTTTACTTCACCTCGAAGAAGAAGAAGAAGAAGAAGAAGAAGAAGAAGAAGAAGAATGAAATATGTCTACTCTGCAATTCACTGGCAACTTCCCATGATTCATTGCATTCTTTTCAGTTCCCATGATTCATAGCATTCCTCGGGGCAGGGTGTGGGGCCTCAGTAGTGGAACACACACACGAACTGTAGCAGCAGCAACAATTAGTCTGCAGTTTGCGTTGGACGTAAACTGATTGAAGATCAGTTCTGGTTTGCTGCTAAAACGTACAACTGTACCTGAAACGTACGCAAACACACGCACACTTCTTTCCTTCCAGGCCACCATAGAATTCACAATCCGTTTTTAAAGAATCTAGACATGGAATCTTTTTTCTAAATGTCTAAAACATTTCTTAAATTACATTTTTACACAGTTTTCGCAATTTCTTTCTATTACTACAAATGTTTCTCTTGAAGGTTTTGCAAATGGTCATAAACAAACAAAATGCTTTGATATTGTTAGTGAACATCATTTCACAAGCTCCAACACTTACCCTTGACCCTTATTTGAGCCCATACACCAACTTAATGGAAGAGCAAGTTACACAAGCCGTCAAATGTCTCATGACATCCGCGCTTAATGTTGCTTTTAACTGGCTTTTTAATAGGCTGACGTAACTCAGTGTTGTGAATCTCTGCAGGTCACAGCTCGTCTCTGCTGTGAGTGATACAGCTGAAAAGTCTCTGGGACTCAACACTACAGAGCTGTATGACAGTACAGACATGCAAGCGCTGAGTCCTGACACCCTGAACACACCGTGTCTGAGGCCAACTGGACTGTCACCTGTACTTCTGGCTGTCTATCTGGCAGGTGTCAGGAGTTCGCAGCAGCTTCAGATGAAGAAATAGAGAGAGCTGCACTGACAAACCTTCTGTTTTGT
Organism: Cottoperca gobio; assembly: GCF_900634415.1. Classification (NCBI taxonomy): domain Eukaryota; kingdom Metazoa; phylum Chordata; class Actinopteri; order Perciformes; family Bovichtidae; genus Cottoperca; species Cottoperca gobio. The sequence goes on from NC_041376.1 coordinate 3,243,675, forward strand.
CAGCCAAATTTACCAAAAGACTTGATTCATTAGTTTGACATCTTACATGAAGCTCTACCTTTTGTGTATTTGTGTTGCTAAGCAAAACATTATTTAAATATGAAGCTTTTCATATGAAGTCTGGCCATGCCTTGCATGTGGCACTGCAACCACAGTACAAAACTAGAAGATATTCAGTAGATTTATTTAAAACAAAGAAAAGCAACAAACCCCCACATTTAGGAAGCTGCAACCAAAGAATGTTTGACATTTTTGCTTGTTAAACACCTTAGTGATTAACTGATTAAACATGCCAATCCCCCTAAAAGAAAGCATGCCAAACTCCCCTGAAAAATCTGCCTATTTAAAGCCCCCTTACTATGAGGCAATTTAACATTTGTAGTTATATAGTATAGACAGAATCAGGGTAAATTCTTTAGTTTAGCATAAGCTTTTTAATTACTTTTGATGACATTTTAAGTTCTTTAACAGGCTTGCTGCTACTGAAGGGAGTAGCAATAGGAACCATCGACAACCAAGATAAAAACATCTCTTTACATACAGACCTGCGTGATACATTTTATGTAGGCCACATATACCCTAACACTGGATTCATTTGTTTGACTAAGAATATTCTCTACCTCTCGTGTATGTTTCCTGCTAAGCAAGAGAGCTCTCAATAGGTACGTTTTCATATGAAGTCTGGCATTACGTTTCTTGGAGGTGCTACCTGTTCTCACACCACATTAATAAACACACAAAAAACTAATATATTCCGTCTACAATGATTTAAAAGTGGAAACCAGACAAGTGCTTTTTGTGTATTCATTTTCTCTTGATCAATCAATCGATGAATTAGAAGCAAATAGAAGCAACAGAACTAACACTAGCAGCCAGAACAAACAGTATACAACAGTAAGGATGAAACACGTTCAGGTACATTTCATGTTTCATCTCCTGCTCATCAGCTGAAGCCTCGCTCGGACTGACCTTCAGTCTAACTACATTACGTGGCCCTCAGCTCCAAAACAGGATGTGATGTCACCGATCTGATCAAGGTAATGAGGAAATATTGAGCGGAGCGTTAATCGACAGATGTTGGAGAGGGATGGTGTAGAGTCTGGTAGTGAACAAAAACCAGGAGGTGAGACGCAACAAGAATTATAATTTTGTTGCTGTTTACATTGGCTAAATCTGTGAATTAGCTGCAAGTACATGCTTTAGTGTGTGTGTGTGTGTGTGTGTGTGTGTGTGTGTGTGTGTGTGTGTGTGTGTGTGTGTGTAGCTATAACAGTGAGGGGCAGCATTGTGTTGATCAGCTCTTTATCTCGTGACGAGCCAGCCTTCAGGCCGGGAACAGCCAGGATTATAAAAATAAATAAAAGACTGAGGTCATGAGTCCTACATGCAGCTTTTATGAATGGTTAATTAGAAAAGTGTATGATGATTAGTAGACTTACAGTTGTATATGTATTATAAAGTTTGAAAATTAACTAAATCTGTTTATATCCATTCAAAACTGGCGAAGATCGTTACAACTCTATTCTCTTAAACAGAGTTTTTCTTTTAAATAACATTCAGTAAAGAGAATAACTCTCAGCTCAGCTGTCTCACATCAGTCCTCTTGTCTTCAGATCCGACTCAACAACAACAACAAAAAACCCAGAAATATCACAAATGCCTGCCAGAGCAACAGAGTAAAGGGACAAGCCGTGTAAATAAAAACAATCGCAGATCGATTACACAGAACTAGCGATCCAAAGAAACACACAGAGAGGAAATCTCATTATGTTGTCATATTGAGTACACTTTCATCCCACAGACCCACCCATCTGACAGGCTGTCATGATTAATAATACTACAGTACCCATGAGCCTCAGCTGCTGCTCAGGCTGTCACAATGCTCTGAAAACTCTGAGCTTCGACAATAAAGTTAGATTTGCAACTAGAGCCCATCTCAGTAACAGTAACACCCATAGACTGTATTATTGTCTTTCACAATAAAACTCAAACTCTCAGCTTACCAAGGTTAAATAATGTCATAACCCTTAAGGATAAAACACGCCAATTTCCATTGAAAAAGTATGCCTATTCAGACCTTCTTGCTATTTGGCAAAGCTTTACATATTGTAGAGAAAGACTGGACATATTTTATAGGTAACAATGTTACATTATCCACTTCGGCCAAAACGTGATTCCCCTAACATCACACATTTGTAATGATATTTTAAGTTTTTGTGTTGCTTTCATTGCCGCCTTCTATCAGAATGGACAGACTAGGGGAGCAGAGAGTTGACATACGAGTCATAAAAACAGTACTTTTCCTAAAAAAACTAATCGGTTTTGGGGGGATTTTTATTCGCCGAATTTATCATAAAACACGTCACAATTGTTTGACATCTTAGATTATGTGCTGCCACTTCTGTATCCCTAATCTATAACGAGAAAGCCTTAAATAAGCAGATTTCCACATGATGTCTGGAATAAAGTTCCACCAAACACCGTGTAGGGATCTAACACCTGATAAAGGTGGATTTACCTCATGCGGTGTAACTATCTGGCAACCAGCCAGCATTGTAACTAATACTACTGATAACACAAGCAGGTTGAACAGGCTCACCCGGGCCTCCTGGGAGACACCGGCGGTGGTTAGTACCTGATGAAGGTGGTTTTCCCGGTGGAGTACTGGCCAACCAGCAGCACCATGGGTTTGCTCTGGAAATCGGCGGCCTCCAGGGCCGGAGAGTGGAAGTCATGGAAGAGGTAGGTCTCCTCTAGCGGCAGCAGCTTCTTGAGGTAGAGGCTCTGCAGTCCCTCCGTCACTGTCTGGTACATCTCTCCTTCCTTGTTGCGTCCACCTTGCTCCTGCTTCACCCAGCTGAACATGCTGCTGATGACCGACTCACTTTTCCACCACTGAAACTGACGCGCTCGAGACCAACTTCCCTGTTTCGATATTTCCAAATGTTCCGGCTGTTTTTCGGCTCCTTCTCGCTCCGTTAGTCCTCCAAACTGAGACTGTGCGTGTGTGTGTGTATATGTGTGTGTGTGTGTGTGTGAGTGTGTTTGGCACCTGGGAGTCTCCGCTGCTCTGAACACACTGCCGCCTCTGTGTGTGTGTTTGTGGTGATGTGACCACCGCTGGTGCTCCTACCTGGGGCCACCGCCCTTCCCCCTGTGACGCAGCCTTAAGAGAACGCACGCGCACACGCACAACACACACACACACACACACACACACACACACACACACACACACACACACACTTGTTTATTATGATAGAAGCAGATACAGCAGCTGGAGTCTCTCTGTTTTCTGAATATGTAACAGTTACCAGTTTTATAAATTGGTAAATTATAAATTGAAGTTCTCGAAGAACATGAAATATTTTCTCAAAAATTAAAATATTCTTTTCACTTTCTAAGAAGTCATACTTTTAAAAAGGTGTATACGTTGTAACTAATGGCTTTATTAATGGCTAATGAATAATATAATGATGCATTATAGATAAGTTTATTAATTTCATTATGAAGTACTCATTGATTTTATTATAAAATGTTATTACCAACAGTCAAGATTGTTAACAACCAGTCAGCTGTTATTAATTGCTGATAAAACTGATGTATAAAACATGGGTAATTCAGCTCCCTTGGGATACATTTGATCCTATTTTATATATTTTTTGTTAAGCGTTAATAAAGCCATTTGCTATAATTTACAAACCATTTATATAGGACGAAATAATTTGTGTCAATTTGTGTTGATGGCAGGAAATCTCTGTTTCTCTTTAAAGTGGTTTGCTTTCTTAAATAAATAAGCTTTGTGTGTAGCTGCAGGTCATTCAGAGCTCGTGCCATCATCACCACCATGTCTCTGTGTCCTGTAGCGCCTCCTGTTGGACGAAGCCTGACAATACACTACACACACTGGCTATATACTGCCTTTATTGGGCAGTGCTTCACACATAAGTTAAACTTGTCAAGACCCCAAAAGAGAAACTAATGCCAAACTCCACTGTCTGTATTTAACACATCCTTGCTATTTGGCAATGAAACAATCACATACTTGTGGCTTTCCTAAAATACAGAACTGCATACTGATTTCAATTTCAGACGAGTTAAATAGGGGTTTGAATGCAAAGTTAAAAAAAAATACAGAAATAAATACATTTGAAAACTCATTTAAGATAAATAAAATAAATAAAAGGAAAAAGTAAATAAATAGGGGAAATATACAAAGGTAAATAAATAAAGAGGCAAATTACCCAGAATGATAATTTTATCAAATAATTAATGCCTACACTTATTTTAAATATTATTGTTGGTAAATTTAATGAAATATTAATTTATTCATAGAATACGTCATTTATTTATCTAAGATTTTGGCAGCATCTGTCCCCATAATGCATATGTGAAGCTGTACCACTCACAGCCATCCAAGCAGTGACCAATTATAGCCATCTAGACCAATATCACTTGGGGGGCCTGGCTGGGGCCAAGTGTTTTGTCAGAGGGGCACATTCAACCCGAGCTACATTCAACCCGGGACAAAAGAGAAGAAGCATTGTTCAAGCTTTCAATATTTTTAGTTAGGTATAAATGATAGCGCACAACAAAAACAATACGATCAATCATGGCATGCGTGTTTGTTGAACAGTTGCTCTTGAACGTGCCCTTCACAGACCACATGGTCCAGAGAGGGGGGGTGTGGTTAACAGGTCTCAGGTGTTGCAAATCAATAAATGACTGCTTGCTCCAGATGCTCAGGTGTGTGCATGCCGATCAAACCAACCCGATGGCTGTGTCAATTATTCCTCCAACATATTGAAGTCGGCGTTCCAGCCCCTAGTGATGGGCAAATGAAGCTTTTGTGAAGCATTGAACCACTTCAGCCAATTGCTTCGGAAATGGGTTCATTACTCGAAGCTTCAGTTACAGTGACCTCTACTGGCGAAGTGCAAGGCTGCAGCGGATTCGCCTTGAAAATTATTTGATGCACACACACACACACACTAAGACTGAATATCATGTTCTATTTACAAATAAAGATTAATTAAATTGTGTTATTGAGGAGAGTGCTGGGAAAATATGGCATAGGTTGGGTGTGCTTGTGTAACAGGGGGTGATTATGTGGGATGGGGAACATTATTCTTTCAACAGTTTTTGGATTGAGCCGGTTTCTTTATTTGCTCACAACTTCCCCACATTTGGAAAACACTCGCTCACAAGGAACAGATGATGCTGGGGTGCATAACAATTGTTTCGCTTTGATGGTTCAGCCAGTAAGCCAGTGGATCTTCTGATCTTGCCAGAGGTGGATCAGTCATGTACCGCTGCACCTCCACTGTAGCATCCGCTGGTGAGACTTCCTCACCACTACATTTAGTGACTGAGCAAAGCAAAGTGCATGTCTCAGATTTAAACTTCTGACAGAGGCAACCATATTAGCTCCTGCATCTGTCACAATCGAGGTCACTTTGCCTTCAGTGCCCCATTCCTCCATGAGAGACCTCATTGCAGCAGTGATGTTAGCAGCTGTATGAGCTTCAGGGAAAGGCAGCACTCCCAAAAGCACTGTGGCCAGCTTCGCAGAGTCATCCACATAATGGCAGGTCACTGCTAGATATACGTCCATATTAATGGAGGTCCACATATCAGCAGTCAGGCTCACAGCCTCGACCCTCTGCATGACATCCTTGGCCTTCTCCTCCTCCTCGTATTTCTGGACCACCATGTTCTTTAGAGCCCGTCTGGATGGAAGAGTGTATGTGGGATCAAGCAATCCAATTCAGTTGAACACGTCGAGCACCGGACCTGTAGAGAACGCCATTTGTAAATAAAAATGCAATTTCAATCTATTACGACAACAACCCACAAATTGTGCATTGTTTAGAGCGGTTATAAAGTGTTGAGGCGCTCAAATTCAAAGCTGTCTCAACCTGTCAGAATCGAGACGAGGCAGTGGCAGCGGATCACCTGATTGGACCAGTCCGGTGATTCATCCAGGAAATGAAGCAGTTACTGCTTCGGACGTCATATGTCACGTGATTTGAAGCAGTGGTTCTATGTAATTGTAGTCCAGAGTTTGAAGCACGTATCGAAGCTTCAGCATCACACTGCCATCACTACCAGCCCCGCTTCATTATGGCAGCTTCAACAGTGTCTTTATTTAGGTTCCCATGGTAACGAGTCGGACCGTTCACTAGTGATGGGAGGTTTTCAAAGATTCGGCTCTTTTGGCTCAGGCTCCCTTAGAAGAGTGGCTCTTCATTTAGTATCACTCGGAGCCTTCTAATTTAGCCCATTTGTAACAATGGCATGGAAACAGTTAATGATGTAATTAGAGGGGGAGGTCCCAGAGAGGATTGATTGATTGATTGAAATATGTAAACCTTTGTCATGTTTAACAAAACATGAGCAGAATTAAAATCAACGTGAATGAGACTCCATATATTGTGTTGTAATCTGCAGTGTGGGCACCAGGTGGCGCTGCGTCCCTGTCTAATAGTTTGAGCTTCAGTTATCTGAACAGACATCACTGGACAAGCTGTAAAAATAACTATTATTTATTGAGAGACAGAGAAAACAGTTAATAAATACAGAAAAAGGACATAATCATCATTTAACATCCAAATCGCATAGGTTTAATTTACAGAGACAGAAAATCAGATTTCTTTCATGTTGTATATCTTTTCTTAAATTATGATGTCCAACTCCTCCTGCAAAAACATCATGTTGGCCAACAGGACCTTGTTTCCCAAAAGAAAGGAACCAAACAGGTCATTCTATCATTTTGTATTGATGGTTTATCGATGGTAATCTACATTTTAAAAGCTAGTAATCTAATTTCTTTCCAAAATTAAATAAAAAACACTATTATGGACTGAAATCTATGCAACCTGACATGTGACATGGAGGACACAACAAATGAATTTGTATGAATGAATAAATTGTTCTCTCAAATGAACAGAACGTTAAACAATAGTTGACATTTTGCTTTTGTTTGAATGTCACAGGAAACATGAAGCGATGTTGCTGAAATGTGCTGTAACCTTGCGACGTTTTAACATGTGTTTAAACATATATTTGAATATAATGCACAAATACAATTTTGTTAAACAGGAAAAATTGCAAAGTATATCCACATATCTCTGTCCAAGATCAAGACAAGACTGCATTAAACCCAAAGCAGCTACATTAGATTGTTCATGTTTATTTTGCTTAAACCTCGGTTCCTTCTGTTGCATTAAAAATGAACGATGTAATCTAGATTAAAAGGTTGGATTTAATGCCGTTTAATGCATTAAATGCAGCACATGGATGTACTTCAGATTTAGCTACAACTCCTAAAAACATGCTAAAATGTCAACAAAATAATTTATCAATTTCTGCATGCAAATAATAAAGAACACAAAATAAGTATTTTTTTTAGCACAAATTGTTTTTTTCACATCACATGCAAAACTTCATTGAATTAAAAAGATTTGACGAATGTTTAATCTGTAGTCAGATCCACATTGACATAAAAGACGTAGTTTACTTTTGGCACATTTCTTATTAATATTATTAACATGAATGTATTCCAGCTGTGCATTAACAACATAGTTACAAATCAGGCGTTTGTCTCTGTGAATCTATTTTCCTGCTTCTGTTCGTAAAATAAACAGACAAGCGTTTAAATGAAAACACTTTCTTATGGTTGAAGTGAACATTTAAAAGTCAGATGTTTCTGCTGACGCGGTGCTATAGCTTTTTCCTTGTAGAAAGAATTCAGATTCCAGTTCAACAAAAACACAGAAATCCACATGTGGGTTAAAAATGTACATCAGGATAATTACAAAATATAAAACTTAGAACTAAGAGAGAAAGATATGTATGTTAACAAGGAGATGATTGGGGAAATAGTATCTTTGTTCATTTTGCTTGTGAATTACAAGATCCAGTATTTATAAGTGGATCCCCGGAAGGCTTTTATTTCATAGTTCAAATTAGTTTTATATAAAGTAGCTTCCTTAATTGAACCTTGCAGTAAAATGACACAAGCTGATTTGTGCTGTACTTTAATGTATTGAACTAAATCTAAGTTTCTACTGTTGATGATGATGATTGGTGCTTTGTTGACTTCCCAACATCTCCTTCATTAAATAGTTTTCTTTTGGGTATATATATATATATATGTGTGTGACTTGCTATGTTGTGTGTATTTTATATACATGTGTATTTATCAGTAATAGTTGAAATATGTTTACAGTATATATACAGTGTGTGTGTCAATTCTTGTACTCATATCCTTGTGAGGACCGCATAATCTGCCTGCAAAGTGGGGACATGTTAAAAACTGAGGATATTTGATCTTGTTTTCGCTTATTAAAATGTCTGTTTGAGAGTTAAGACTTTAACTATGTCTCAATTTGCGGCTTCTCGAACCTACACTTGCTATTTTGAATGCATAAGAAGCTTTCACACTTACTGAAGTATAGCAAAATGCAGTGCAATGAGTGGATGGTGTACTGATAACTGTCACAGTGTGAAACGCTGATCACAAGTATAAAAGTACAAACACGTGTGTGTGTGTGTGTGTGTGTGTGTGTGTGTGTGTGTGTGTGTGTGTGTGTGTGTGTGTGTGTGTGTGTGTGCGTTTTTGTTTTTTTCTTAGTTATTCTCTGTGAAGTCTCGGCAGACACCTCGGACCAGCAGAGGGATGAACTCAGCGAGGCCGGTGAACTCTCTGGTGAAGAACGTGTGGCTGTCCTTCGGCTCTGATGACATTGATCTGAGGTCATCCACGGGTGCCCAGGCCACGCCCACCGAGTACATGGTGATGCCTGGTGATTGGTGGATGGGAGAAACGTGAGATTTCAATAACAACAAACCACAAACTGTTGTTGTTTTTCTTTACTTAAACTAGAGCTGGGGCGAGTCGCCGGCACATAGAAAGCATTGATTTATATTTTCTGTTTACTTTAACAGCTATGTATGTTTAAGCAAATGGCTGAAACTAACGTTACAAACTGTTGTTATGATCTGTCAACTGTTTCAATTATTTTCCTTGCCCAACACTGATGCAAAAATACATGCCAGTTCTTTAACTGCATATTACTCCAGTTATGAAACTAATCCATGTGCATACTTTGTTTCTTGCTACATTTGTTATAAATAAAATGTTATATGATAAAAATAATATTAAGATAATATTGAAATATTAATAATACACGTTTTTGATTTTAAATTATTAGTAATTATCTTTAGAATGATCAATAAATTAGACGTTAGATTAATCGACTAATTGAAAAAACGATTAGGTGCAGCCATAATTTTAACACACCTTCTTTCTGTGCAGCCATCGCCGGATCCCTGACGTCGTCATATGATTGGCCATCTGTAATCACGATGAGGAAATTGCGGCCTGGTCCCGTCCGCCTGATACAGAAAAAATGACAAATTTAGTTTAACTCAGGCGTCTTCTTCCTCCAGACACAACAAATCCTGCACAGAGAAACTTCAGCAATTCTAGCATTACTGTGTGATTGGATTATATTTTGCAGCAGTGAGTTTCAAGCACTTCAAAGTTATTCTTTAAATTAAATTCTTCCACAAACTTTGTCTTTTTCTCCAGTGAGCTTTCTGCGGTAATGTTTGATTAAAATCTGGTCTTGCTTCAGGCAAACATTTTGTCATTTTGCTATCATATTTCAGTGGTTGTGAGATAAATAACATAGTAAACAAACAAAAATATTTCTGCAACATAAAAGTCTGTTGTTTTAATTAAAAATCTGACTTTTTTTTGTGTAAATACTAAATAGCTTTACATCCTAAGACCAGTTTGGGTTCAGAAACATGCAGAATATGACCAGCCTGGTTGGTGTATTCTAATGGAAGTAGAGTTCAACACTCAGGTGTGTTTCTTACCTGAACAGGTTCTGGGTGGTGTAGCTGATGGCGGCTCCGGTGGCCGTTCCTCCGCTCATGTAGGGGATCCTCTTCAGGGCGTTGATGGAGTCCTCTTTGTTGGAGTGGTCAAACAGGCTGAACTCCAGCCTCTGATCGTAGGTGAACTGCACCGCACCTGGATATCCAACAAACAGTCAGTCAGCCAATCAGTTCATCAATTAATTAGTTTAATCTATTAATCAAATAATTTGTATCCTGTAAAGCTGACCGATGCGAGCTCCCACATCTGAGATCTCAAAGCTTCTAGCGATTCCGGCCAGGAAGTCCAGGACGAGCTGGAAGTTTCCCTCTCCGACGCTGGAGGAACCATCGATGAGGAACCCGATGTTCACCGAGTTGTAGCAGGTTTTACCTTAAAAATGCAAGTTCATTTTACACATTAACATTTTCTCAACTTGGCTATAACTATAACATGTGGCTATATAACATGTACTATGACTTGTTGCAGATCCAGTTTCTCATATAATCTGCTTTAGGGTATTCACTTCTGTACTCTTTTGGCCTTTTCTCTAGCTCCGCCATCACTACCAAATTTCACATATGCTGCATTCATTTTGTGTCGGAATAACTGGAAATGGTTCCCAACTGGGAAAATGCATGTGAACACCCCCTCAATTTGACACAACAACTTGGAAAGCTGGCAAAAATGTTGGTACACGACTTGCCAAGTTGACGTCACATAAGTAAATGTATAGTTAACACCTGAGTCGGAAGAACTTGGTTGAGATTTATGATTTGCTGTGTTCTGTTTGAGATGGGGGAGAATTGTGTCTTACTGCAGAGCAGGTTGTCCAGCGAGCAGAGCTTCTGAGCGAGAGGTTTGACATGTTTGGTGGTGCTGAACCAGCTGGGGATCAAATAACTGAAGAAACCGTTATCTTTACACACCGCCTGCAGGAGGAAGAGACAGACTGCTGTCAAGGAAACATGTTAGATATATACACTAGTACCGTTTTAAAGTTTGTAATCTCAAGCTTGATTTGATACAGTCAGACGGCTGAGAGGAATACTCTGTGTGTTAATGGTCTTTCATGTTGTAGAATGTAATGCAATAATGCAGATAACAATTATGTCTGAATGATATGTTTTTATCTCTGTTATGATAGGAAACATAGGAAACATAAACATACATTTCACAGCTGATTCATAACTTTTCAGAGGTAGTGTATGAGGTTTTTAAATGTTTAATTAATGACAGCACATGTGACTAAAGAGCGCACCTTCTTCATGAAGTCCTTGTCTCGCACCATGGCGAGCTCGTCAGCCGCCGGTTTGGCCACAGACACCAGGAAGACGTTGATGCCAGACTCTCTGGCCAACATGGCCGCCTGCTCCAGGTCGTCAGACGGCCAGCCGTCAACCAGCACCATCATCACCCGGGGGTGACCGCGCCTCCCGCCATTGTCCTGGCTGAAAAAGGTCTCTGCCGTGTGCATGATGGCCTTACCTGCACGAGACCAACAACAAGAAAAGAAACCGGTTAAAGAGACATTTTAATGTCATTTCAGCCACAGAGGTGCTGCCAAAGCTATTTCACAGCTCTTTTAAGGAATTTAGATTATCCTGTGTGTGTGTGTGTGTGTGTGTGTGTGTGTGTGTGTGTGTGTGTGTGTGTGTGTGTGTGTGTGTGTGTGTTTTCTCTTATAAGCCAATGTGAACATTTTAGACCTAGAAAGGGTCCTCATGAATACAGTATAAAGCACAGACGTGCATCCGTGTGTGTGTATTGTACCTGTGTTGGTGTCTCCTCCCAGGTAAGCCAGCTCCTTGATGGCAAACAGCAGCTCTTTAGGTTGAGTGTAGTTGCTCAGCAAGAACTCAGTCCTTGGAGAACCACTGCACACATAATCCAGGTGAAAGACAAGACAAGAAAGTTCAATTATTTTGTATTTTATTATTTATTTTTTAATCAGAATTCGCAAATGATTGCGTCGTGTGTGTGTGTGTGTTTGTCTGACCTGGCCTGGATCAGTCCTATATGCGGTCCTGTTGATCCGACTCTCAACATGGCTGCCAGTTTGGTGACAAAGTTCTTCTGTAGGTTGAACCTCCGCTGCCCAATGTTGTTACTGCTATCGATCACCATAGCTATATCCATCGGACAGTCTGCGCACACACACACGCACACACACGCACACACACGCACACACAATGTGCTAGTTAAACAATCTTAGTTCATGTTCAATCTGTAAGTCCTGCAGCAAAAACAAATAGACAGTGTACCTTTGTTTCCACCTGTCAGGGCTTTCTTCACTGATGGCTTCTTCAGTGGTTTCTTTGCTGCTGCAACACACACACACACACACACACACACACACACACACACACACGGAGGTCAGCTCCACATTGTGTATAAGAACATCTCTTAGCTCTTGTAAATCACAGTCATTTGTAACTATTACTTTTTACCTGGTTGTGCGGCTGCAGGCAGAATTGTGGCAGTGATCTCACTCGTCAACTCCAGTGGGACATCAACAGGCTCTGGTTAGACACACACACACACACACACACACAACACACACACACACACACACACACACACACACACACACACACGCACACACAAAAAGGCAATTAGTTTTGTATATTAAAGTAAATTCTGGTATATTTCCTTCATTTCAATGAAACAGTTTCCAAGTTTAATCGTTGGACAATGATGTTAATGATGACAGATGTTAAGTATAAGTAATATTCATTTATATATCACCACAGTTACAAAAGCTAATCACAAGAAAACACACACAAGAAAAATCAAAGCATAGTAATATAAAGATTACACAGTAATGAGAGGATGTGAACATTTCATGCTGCTTTAAGTGGCTTTTCCCCTCTAGGGGGCGGTGGAACTCCACAACTAGCTGTAAACCCTGACACACACACACACACTCACACGCACACACACACACACACATTTCTATAAATAAGTACCTTGTTCTTAGCGGTTATGTCTATGTCTACGTAATAATATATAAAAGTAAAAAATAAAATCCAGAAAGTGTTCAAGTTTGTGATGAAGACAGTTAGATACTGTTGAAAGCTCCAAAAAAGGTTAGTAAGTGGACCATGAGTTGAGTTTGTTTTGTGAAAGAAACAAATGTCATGGCTTTCAGACCGATATGTGTAATTTCAGATAATTCTGGGTGACAAGAAATGTCATCATTTAATGAATCTAATGCAGCGAATACTAAACAGTGTCTTCAATGATCTTGTTTTTTGTTTCAATAATCCAAAAACAATTTATTTAGCTTCACAGGACAATCGACAAACCAATCGATGTATGACCAAAACGGCTCCACCTACTGGTGAGGCTGAAGGAGGCGGTCCAGCGGGACAGGGCCTGTGATTGGATCCCGTGGGCGTAGGAGCTCATGTAGTTGTGTCGTCCCTGCAGCCTCAGAACCCTGACGGTGCCGCCAGACTGACCCAGCACTCCACTGCAGAGCAAAGACAAGCGTAAAGTTTAAGTATAATTCTGTTTTATTTCTGCTCTTATTTTCCTTGTTTTCTTTAGGCCTAGTCCACAAATACACAGGTATGTTTTTAAATGTGGCTTTTTCTTTGGGTTTTGGCCTTTTCTAAAACCAGCAGCTGTTTGGTTTCGCGAAGCAGACTTGAAACAGAGTTTAATAAAAGTAACCTATAATAAAAACGGTCAGGTTTAAAATGGAAAGATTTCCCAACAGGTGTCGATCAGGTGTCCTTGATCTTTGCATAAAAACATCTAAGAACAGGTAAATATGGTTTAAAAGATTCAGACTTCAGAGGAATCAGAGAGGACAGGAAGATGAGATATAAGGAAGTGAAGAATTGAAGGAATGAGTTTTTCCCCCCGTGGCCCTCTGCAGAGGAAGGAGGAGGTCATTCAGGGTTGAGAGCTTAATCCTTCAGTCATGCACATTCCTTCGTAGTGTTGGTGTTTGGTTGAGGTTCAGCAGACAGCAGGACTCACGCTGCTCATAATTATGTCACATCTGTAGCTGCTGTCGGTCGCTTACATTTCATACAGAGGGTAAACAGGTCCGGCAATAACAATCATTTAGTGCTGCTAAACATCCACACATGCGCAATGATATTATATTGATTGAATATGATCCAAATCTTGCAGATAAACCTAGAAACGATGATGAACATCTCCCTGAAAGGATCTGGCCCCCTTCAAAGAGCCGTAATTCTCATCACTACCTCCATCCAACCTGACTTCAACTCATCAACATAAAGATCTATCTGTGTTGGACGAACCGCTGACTTCAAACTGGAGAAAACCAGAGAGAGAAGAAAGGTATGAAGAACGCTCGCAGGTGTAACATGTTAAGTCCTACTTGTGGATAGCAGCTCCACAGACAGAGGAAACGGAGGCGTAGATCTTCGTCCCGAATACCGACACCCTCCACTGGCTGCAGTCAGTAGGACACAAAACTACCATGCCGTCCTTCTCCAGGTCTGCTCCACGGGTCACACAGGTCACCGGGTACGGCGCTGATCGATAACACACAACAACAATCATGTTTGACAAGATTTCTGAAGGGAAATGTAGTCAGCAGAATAAGTTTAGAATAAGTAACAATAACATCTCTACAGAGCTAACAGTGTGAACCTGAGGGGGAGCGGGAGGGAGGCCGTGGGTCGTTGAATCAGTGATTGGCTTGTAATAACTTGTAGGCGATTTAAAGATAAAGTCAAAATAATACACAGAACACCTTTAAAAGAGATAAAAATGAATCAAAAACAGGAAGAAATCCTCTGGATTTACGACGGGATATCAAAAAGTTTACTGTTACATAACCCTATTCATGAGAAAGAGCCAGTAATGTATTCAGAATAATAAATCTGCTCTTTGAAAGGACTGACTTGGGATAAAAGGAGCTTTTCATCTGTTTCCTCTATTAGAGAGAAAACAGAGTTTCAATTTTGGGAATTCTTTATGATTCGGGGCTCAAAATAAACACGATGGAAAAAAGGTTCTGAGGATCGACAACAAGTCATACAGGAAGGTTTAAAGTTACCGCTGCCTGCCCAGAGACACAGAGAGACCCACAGAAATAATTCATCAAAGTTAAGAGGCACACACTAAGCTTTTCTTTTCGCAGATCAGGTTTAAGACTCAGTATTTTACTAAAACAGGTGGTCACTGTAGTTTTTATAAGAAAAAAACCCAGAAGGAAATAGTTCATTTGTTGGGGTCTATTTTCAACGGCGGATTAATCCACATTTGGTCTCTAGTGAGTTATGGAGCAGCAGGACGGTGTGTGTGGAATAGATGAGTCCATGTTTGGACAACAATGGAGCTCTGTGGCACAGAGGAAGAAGAGATCAGGCTTTGATACACACAATACTTGTTTGTAGGTACATTCACTGTTGGATGGAGACTGAATGAGAAGAAAAATGTAGATTATAACCAGAACTACCCTAAAACTGCAACCTTTTTAGCTTTTGACCCCTTCAGACAAAACTATTCCTACAGTACTTAAGACTTTCATACGTTTCCTTTCACAGTGGGTTTTTAGTTTATGTTAGTTTAGTTTAATTGTAACATTTTAGAAGCGTATAAATGCCTTGTTCAGCGTTTGGTTGTACTTTGCTCTGACCTCTTGTGTCACTTCTGGTTCCAATAAAACAAGATGGCAACGGCAAAAATGCCAAACTCGAGCCTTCAAAACTGTCATAGTGAGTAAATGCACTTCTTATACACAGTCTATAATAGACAGATAGACAGACGGACAGACAGACGGACAGACAGACAGACAGACAAACAGACAGACATACAGACAGACAGACAGACAGGTAACATTCAGGACTGACTGGATTCTGAGCCAAATGTTGCGGAGATCAAGAAGAAAAGACCTGCAGAGAAAAAGAGAGATCACATTAACCCGTCATCAAATACACAAGAAAGAAAGAAAGAAAGTTAAACCACAGAACAGTACCTGTCAGAGGCAGCAGGACAGACAGCTGAGACATTTTTGCACCTGAAACACAGAATAATGTGAAGAAAACATTAAAAATGTCAGTAAATATATATATATATATATATATATATATATATATATATATATATATATATATATATATATATATATATATGTATGTCTATATACATGACACATGATTACACAGTTAGTAAACAATACACACACATAAAACATGGTTATACATGGATGAACCAGACATTAACCTCCAGCAGTAAACAATCTGTAAAACAGTCACTAAATCCGCCTGGTCGGTCAGTTAGTAAAACAATTAACAGCTAATCCAGTAAATGAGTTAATACTGTTATCATGGTACAGGAATAAAGTGTAAGAATACACCGTGAGCGGAGCAGGCAGATGATGGTTAACAAAATCAGTCATCTGGTACTGAATGAGCATATCGGTAAAGTCAGCAGTTAACAGCCATAAACTGTTTGTCCCTAAACTACGGAAGCCCTGAGAGGCAAGTGAGAAAAAAACATTCTGGTGATCCATTCTTTAAGTCTATATAGTTTTCTCTTCTGTGTGTGACTTAAGTTTTAATTATTAATTTAAAAAATCTGTGAAAACAGGTTAAAAATAAAAGATATTTTGTCAGAACTATGTTTGTTGTTGTAATACTCAGTCCGGCCACACGAGGCAGAAGTGCCTTTAAAATGCATTTCTAGCCAATAGAAATAAAACTTGCTAACATACAATATGTGTACCTTATGTTTAGATTGCATAGTCAAATTAAAACTCACCTGGAGGAAAACATGAATGTTTTAAGTTAGGGCTGGGAGATATGACGATATATATTGTCAAAACTATATAAAAATGTCTAATTTAATTTATAACTGTTAAAGAAAATAAAAGCAGAGATCAGGCCTTAACGTTCTTAAAATGATTAATACTTCACAGAGGTGTTGGCTTTATGGTTATTTCATATTGACTTTTTATTTATTGAATTACCAGAAGACATACTATATCAAGTTATATATATTTATATAGAAATTAAATGATCTATTTAGTGATAGAAGATTTAAGCCATATCCCCTAACCCTATTTTTAGTGCTATTTAGAACATGGGGTAGTGGTGCACTTCAGCCTCTTGTGGCAGGAATTAGTATTACAACAACAAACAAAACCTTTTTTTATCTACATAAAATTAGAAAGATAAACCTTTTTTGTTCACCTGTTCCTAAATCATTTCCTAAACACATGCATTTTTGCTAGCCGTACTATTTTAAAACACTTATAAACAGTCTCCAGCACAGACTATTTCTTCATGCAGGCACTGTTAATGCGGAAGTGTTTAGAAGGTTTTAGAAAATAATGCATGTGTTTGTGAAGCACGGAGCATATGACTGGATAAATGAGATTTGGATTATACAGCATGAGTTGTGTCAGAGTTTGTAAACTGATGTTTTGAAATAGTTTTGCTGTTGTTAAATGGGCTCTCAAGGATTTCAAGGTAAAACAAGGTGAGTAATTAACAAATGGTCAACGTGGGGGTGAAGTACTGTAATGTATATACATGATACATAGTTATACTGTGATTTCCAGCCAATAAAACCAGTAAACAACAATAAAATGACAATTTACTGTATGAAACAGCCACCATGTCAGCAAACCACTCATGCAATAGTTTGTGAACCAGTTGGCAAACCAAGCAGTAAACCCTTAAACAAGGTTGTCTTGTAAAGACAGTTAAGCAGTCAGCCAGAAACAATCAATCAACTGGTAAAGCAGCGGGTTCAGCAGTTAACAGACAAAGTCAATCAGCAAACAATATTCAAGCCAGTTTTCCAATTCCTTGTCAGACAAAACCAGTCAGCAAATAAACCAATAATCAAGCCAGTAAATCATAAGTCATAAACTGTTGACTAACTAATTATTGGCCAGCCATTAAACCAATCAGGAAGTTAGTAAACCAATCAGTAAATCAGTGAACTAATCAGTAAACTAGCTATTCGTAACAGTCTGTAAGTAAAGCAGGCAGGAACAACTGTTACTGTTAGTTACTAAACCAGCGCTGCAACGATTAGCTACTCAATTAGTAGTCAATCGACAATTATTACCAGTTATTTTGAGAATCTCTGCATGTTTTTTATGCAAAAATGGCAGAAAATACTGTTTTCAGCCTCTCGAATATAGAGATGTGCTGCTTTTCTCTGTTTTACATCCTGTTAAAATGAATATCTTTGTGTTTTGGACTGACAAAAACAAGACATTTAAAGACCTCACCTTGGACGTTGAGAAACTGGACATTTTACGGACTAATCGATTAATCAATTCATCAATAATGAAAATAATTGTAAGTTTCAGCCCTAAAAACAATCAGTAAACCAACTAACAGACAAATCAAATTAACACTTAATACATGCAAACCAGTTAGTAAATAAATCTGAGCCAATCACACAAGTCAACCAGCTAACTGGTTTACCAATCAGTAAAACAGGCAGGTAACACATTATTGGTCAGTCAGTAAGAGAATCAGGCAGATAGTAAATTAATTACCATTCAACCAGTCAGTCAGTCAGTCAGTCAGTAAAGTATTTGGCAGCAGGAAAGAAAACAGTCAGCAAGTCACTCTGTTTGGATTTAAAGCAGCCAATCAATCAGTCAATAAACCAGAAAGCCGTTCATTCATTCATTCATTCATTCATCCAGTTAGCAAATAAAGCAGCAAACTCAGTCGTCTTACTGACTGTTTCTGCAGCAGTCGTCTCAGGAAAACTATTCAGAGTTTATTCCCTGGAAGGAGCAGGCGGTAAGCCGATGATGCTGAGCTGGTGTCGATCGTCCAGCGAGAGAGAGGCAGCCCTTTAAATAAGCTGTCTCACACACACACACACACACACACACACACACACACACACCTTACCGTTGTGACATCAGAGGGGGAGGTGGGAGGGGCTTCACTGACAGGTTGACATGAAGGGGAGAGAAACAGAAAACAGAATAATGAAAAACTTACCACAGTTAGTAATGATTCAACAACTGAGAAATGTTTATTGTTTGTTTGCGTGTTCGGTCATTTTATAACGTCTATTCCTGGAGCCCAGATTATAATAACACAATTACCGGATCTAGCGAGACGTACGTTTGTCTTGAATAACAAACTGAAGCAATTAAAGTTCACACTGAAAATATTTCTTTAATTTAACGACGGCTTTATCCCCACTTTTCTTTTTCCTTTCTCTCTGTCTTTTATTTTACGTAATGTTTTCCAAATGTTGTGTCCTTTAACAAACACTGTTTCCACAGATGGACTAAGTGTCTGACCCTGGGCCTCCTGATCAGATATGAAACATTAAAAAAACAATAAGCGATTGTAATGTGTTCTTACTTCTGCTGCGAGTAAGAACGTTTTATTGTTACAGCTAGAAGGTTGGAAAAATTACTCTAATTTTATCTGACACATGCAAAACTGCTGTTGTTGTTGTTGTTGTTGTTGTTGTTGTTGTTGTTGGCGGTAATGTGCAAGTAGCATAATAACAACAACAAAAGTAAGCACACAGACCATATTGCAAAGAGATCCCCAGACGCCTAAACAGGCCCAGAGTACTTCCTCACTTCATACCCCTCTATTTCGGCCCCCCTTGCTCCGACCACACTCATCTTCCACCTCAGCCTTCAGTTTGATCTCAACGACACACCTGTTAAGTTTAGAGACTGCATCTTGGACGGTACTGCGGTGACAACATCTGTCCACAGACACGCCAACACCTGTCAAAGTACTCAAAACAGCCTCTGTGGTAGTTTCTGCTGCAGTAGGTCTATCCAGGACAACATTTTGTCTCGATGACACACACACACACACACACACACACACACACACACACACACACACACACACACACACACACACACACACACTCACACTCACACAATCTAAGCCTGAGTCCAAGTTCAAGTTGGTAGTACTTAAAGGAGTAGTTCACCCAAAAAACATATAAATGATACACAGTGCTCACCTGCCTCTCTATGGTCCCAAAGAGAGAGGAGCCCCCGGAAAATGAAAGCATATAAGTGCAAACAGACTTTGATGGAGGCTGAAGGAAAGACAGCAAAAGACGTTATAAAACGTCCAACAAACTTGTCGAAAACTTTCCAGAAGGATAATCCGGAAATGTTTTTGTTTAGCGAAAATAATTGTGTTTGGATTTCCATGAGACGACTGGATACAAGATACTTGAACAATTTTGCTCTGAAATCTTCCCGACGTTTCATAACTTGTTTTGCCGCCATTCATCTTTTTCCATAGAGAGGGACGATAGAGAGCCTTGGGAGGGGGGAGGGGGGGAGTTCTACATACAATTTATATTGTGTTTGGGTTTAAACACTGAAGTTTAAGTACTACGAGCAGGACTGGAAATGTAAACAGGTTGCTGTGAGGTAGGAGAGAGAAGCAGGTTTGTAGCTGCAGGACTCTTCATGTTAGCCTCGTTCCATCACCTGCTCGCTGTGGAGGGCCGGGCGGAGCTCAGGGCCAGCTCGGCAACGTTACCTGTGTGCAGGTATACAGGCACACCAGACAGCAGCGGTCAGGAATGCAGCTTGGCAAGCTCCCAGCATGCAGCTGGTAAAATGAGAAGGGCGAAGAAAAAGTCTCGGGGAAGAATGTAACTGGAGAGAAAGAGGACATTTTCTGAAGGCTTTCATGGAAGGGATACTGAGATAAATAGATATGAAATATGTGAGAAAAATATGAAAGACTAAACTCTGTGTGAGGTTCAGAATTAACTTGTTTCAGATGGAAAACCGACTCAGTTTTCGGGGGTTCTTGTGAGTGTGTTTTGGGTCTCAGCTCCTCGGCAACACTAATACTCTCTTCCCGTATGATGGAAGCTTCAGTCAAAACAGTCTTGTTGCCAGGCAGATTTCTAAGAGCTGATGAGTATCAGGAGCTTGTTTGTCGGAAAGCTTCACAGCTTTCTGTAGCTCAGAGGTGCTATTGTATAACGATAAGATATGGAACAAGGGACTGAGCAGCGTAATATCATCCAGGCTGGTTTCTTTTCTTTTCTCGGAGAAAGGGAACATTTAATCTTTTTCAAAAACATCAGATGTTCTACTTTTGTCTGGGTTATAGAACAGTCTCAGTGTCAAATGGACTGTGACAGTGTCCCGATGTTCAGGGTTTGTAGAAGTTAAAGTCTGGTTCATTCCTGCCGTAGACGATGTGAGGGGACAACAGTTGGAGCTCTTCCCGTCTCTGATTCTGAAGCATCAGAACAACAACCGAGTTCGGAAAGAAATCTGGTTTCTTTGATTAAAAAGTCAGAAAATGTACAACCTGTGGGATTCAAAACATAACGATGAGAAGTCAACAACAACTCCCAGGGTGCATTTCAGTCAGAAACATCCAATCACAGAGCTTCACCTTCTGCCAACAGAAAGCTGATAAAACGTTCAGTAGTTTAAATCAGTTCACCTTCTGGATCACTTTGGGATGAATTCAGTTCTGGAGATCTGGCGAGGATGCAACCACCAGTGTCCTAAAAGAAGCAAACTATAATTGTAATAACTGACATTATCCCCGGAGAATTGTCGCCCGCATGCTCTGCGTGATATATTACTTGATTCGCACGGGATTAAGATCACAGACCTCCACAATCATCACAAATTACAAGAGGTCCCCAGGTAATACTAGTCCAGAGCAAACAGGGCTGTAGTGATACTTAATACCACTGAATCACTGAACGTCCATGTTTGCTTAGTTCAAGTCTCCTTTGTTTGACTTTCTTTCAACACAACTCATGGATGCATTGCAGCATCAGAGTGTCCTTGAACGCATCAACAACACAGAGTTCTTGATGGATCGTCTCTCAAGCAAGTTTGGAGTCTCTGCAGGTTTTTACTCCTGAAGGAAGGAAACCAATCTGATGGATGAAATAGAAAATGGCCCCCCTGCCTGAACACCTGTATCGTCTTCCACCTGGATTAGTGTAAATACTCCAAATAACTTTCTCCTGATATAAAAAGCTGGTCTCTGTATCCCCTGAGAAGCTGCTTACAGGTGCAGACACCTGATCTGTGTGTGTCAGAGAGTCCTCGCCGAACAAACAGGTCTTTGTGTGAACCACCATGTTATCTCTGTCCTGTAGAAACCTCGTATCGTCTGGGTACTGTGACGACAGGTCGACAGATTCAAGTGTTTACATGCTTCATGATGCATCTGATGGTCGGCCGAGGTCACAGCAGGAGCTGAACAGGAGCCAATCGTATATTTTTGTGGCTGTGTGCTTGTGTTGTCAGCAGGACGACATCTGGAGATGGAAAATGGGTCAAAATTAGGTTGTACAACAAAGTGCACCACAATGTCCTCACTGCGATACAAGACACCGAGCAGTCTCTGTGTTTACTGGCTCAGCTGTTTGCTCCTTCCCCACTTCCTATCGCCCTACTTCTGGAGCCTATGCTCGGATCTTCGAACTCGGCCTTCATTTTGATCACCTGTAAAGTGTGTAGTTGAGGAGAGGAAACAAGAAGAGAGGAAACAAGAGGAGGATACAGGAGGAAAGGAAACAAGAGAGAGGAAACAAGAGGAGGATACAGGAGGAGAAGGAGGAAGAGAAACAAGAGGAGAGAAAACAAGAGGAGGATACAGGAGGCGAGGAAACAAGAGGAGGATACAGGAGGAGAGGAAACAAGAGAGAGGAAAACAAGAGGAGGATTACAGGAGGAGAGGAAACAAGAGGAGGATACAAGAGGAGAGGAACAAGATGGAGGATACAGGAGGAGAGGAAACAAGAGGAGGATACAGGAGGAGAGGAAACAAGAGGAGGATACAGGAGGAGAGGAAACAAGAGGAGGATACAGGAGGAGAGGAAACAAGAGGAGGATACAGGAGGAGAGGAGAAGTTATCCAACCAGTGGAACAGAAGATTTGTGGTTATACTCACTCAGAGTCAGATTCTGTTACAAAATCTAATGAAGCAGAAAAGCTGTGAAAATATTCAGAGCCGTTGTTCTCTCGGTGACGGGGAAGATGATGTTTGTTTTGTGTGGAGCGCTCAGACTCAGATCGTTTAGCTCCATGTCAGAGGTCTCAAGACAAATATATTTCTTGGTCAAATTTAAAGAAAAATAAAAGCTATTATTACTTATTACATTTTTATCTTTTGGTCTGATGTGGGAAAAAGAAACATCGAGGAGTTATTACCAGTAAACGTATTTATATACAAATATACTTTCTTACATGCGCAGGTACAAGTGTGTGTAACGAGTTCTTAATGATCATTTGTCAAAGCATCACTGTGTGTGAAGACAAGTCATCTCTGTGTCAGGATGTGTTCAGCGTAGCTAGGCTAGGGTTAGCGCTAAGCTAGTGTAGCTAGGCTAGGTTAGCGCTAAGCTAGCCTAGCTCCATTGAAGGAGAAACAACACACCTTCCAGCAACACTCTGGCCTCTTTCTAGGAACTCAGCGGGAGAGAGTTCTGCTTCCCCAACCTCCACTATTATGATCATGTGAGAAACTCTCTCACATCCTCCGAACACGTAATGTCAAACTACGTGTTCTCTGGTTTCAGTCGTCTCAAAGTTTGGCTTTAACACAATGTTGTTATATCAGCTTCAAAATCTTGTCATGGACATGTATTTATTTAAATTACAGTGTTAACTTTCAAACAGCGTCACCAGGACACTGTTACACTCTTTAACGTGTTCTGTCTTTAGCATGAAATATTCATGACTTAATAATCAACAGTCAAAATGACAGTTTGGGGGAAAACATTCTTAGTTATGACAATGGTGTAATATAATGGACTTAATTATAACGTTTACCCAGATTTGAGCGAAATGAATGGATCATTTAATGGATTTGCAACCTTATTATTATTAATAACACCCAGTGTTATCTTCAATTCTTGAAGAAACTCATCAACGAAGAATCAAACTTGCGCTCACTACTCCCCAAACATGTGCATTTTCACTCCACTTTGGACGAGTAGCGCAATGTGTTGCCTTGTTTACCTGCCTCAGTGTCCGAGATGAAGCCACACTTCAGACTGTGCAGAAACCAAACGCTCTTCTTAGCCTCCTTGCACTTGTTCCCTTTTTCTTTTAGAATCCATTTCAAAAAGGTACTCATGACTTACAAGGCTTTACATGGCCAAGCGCCAGCGTACATCAGTAAACTTTAACTCCCTACTGTCCAAGAAGGCCTCTCAGATCAGCTGGTGAGGCCTGATACTGTGCATGTCGGAGGTCAAAGGTGATCGAGCTTCTGCTGTACCGACAGCTCAGCGTTGGAAAAGTCTTCAGTCGGTAAGTATTCGATCTGCTGACACGGTTTCTGCTTTTGAATCCTGTGACTTGGGTTTGTACTTTACATGATACAGCTCTGATGTGCAACCACCTGATGTTAAAATAATGTGTGTCGTGCATTTGGCTGTTATTGAAGTGTTTTTACTTATTTATTGTTTTTCTAAGGTTAGCTTTGTGCTCTCAGTTTAAACAGTGCTGTACAAATAAATGATTATTATCAGTAATATTATTATATATCCAATAATTCCCCATTACAAAACATAATTAATGGAATTTTAAGGGAAAAGAAAATTGAAGGGGTTGAGTTTATCTTTTCATCCTCCTCATTATTTCAGCTCCCGGGTCAATAAGTCAACATAACAGAGTCGACATCACTGACACTGAGCTGGGATTAACGGTGTGTGTGTGTGTGTGTGTGTGTGTGTGTGTGTGTGTGTGTGTGTGTGTGTGTGTGGTCTCTGCGGTAGGAACAATGGAAACAGAAACACGTGGGTTTTCTTGCCGTCACACTGAGCTGAACTCACATATTTCACAACTAATACGTGAATCCGTCACGTTTCCATCAGAGAATAAATCCCAAGGTTTTGTTTTGTCTTTTGGAAATATGGAAGGACAAATGATTATTGTTCAAGATGTTTCCGTTTTTAGTTTTGTGTTAGTCGGGAGGCGGTGAGCCAGCAGTCTGATCAGAGCTTCTTTTCAAGGGAAAGGACGGAGGGACGCGCAGAGCTCATGAAGAGTCAGGGGGAGAAGTTCTGGTGCATCATCATCACAGTGCCAATATTTCACCTTCACCCAATGTGTCCCGATCCCCTTGACTGTCTCTAAATCAGACTGTACAGTTTGGGCTAAATGACATCTGTCGAACAACTATTGGATCCTGACTTCATCAGCTCAACAGCTTGATGACTTCAGTGCTTTTGTTTGTGACCTGCAGACCTAAAGATTCCCATCAGCCTCAGCTGTACTTTTTGTTTGCTAAATAGCTAATGTTTGCATGCTGACACGCTAAAAACATTACACCTGCTAAACATCAGTGTCTGGTCGCATGAAGCATCTTAATTTACGGTTTCCTTTAAATCCTTGTTCTTTCTATTTGCAGTGTTTTGTCTGAATGCTGTTCATGTGTCGTCTACGTGGTGAAGAGCTTTTTCTAAACTGTTGTTGCAGGGCGTCGAGCGATCTCTGAACTGAACCGTGAGTAACAGGAGCACAACTTTGTCATTTGAGGGAACAATCTGTCATTTTATCAGCTGTGTCCAATGATGTTTACAGCATGACTACTGGACCCTTTTCATTTCACTCTCACACACAGATTAAAATGCCGCGGTGACATAATCCTCAGACTGATCTCTTTGTTGTTGGTTCTGTGGTGTTGGAGGAACATGGCAGCAGCAGAGCTGAACCTCTCTGTGCCAGGCTGCTTTTAAAGTGATGGATATGTGTGTGTGTGTGTGTGTGTGTGTGTGTGTGTGTGTGTGTGTGTGTGTGTGTGTAATACTAGACAGTCGTCATCCTGCTCCTCTGAGTTGAGAAACTTTCCAGTCTGAAGGGGAAAAAACAGTTAATGAGAGTTAAATGAGGCGGCGAGTTGAAGCTGCTGCAGACGGAAACACTTTGTTTTCTCTTCAAGCAACAACTGTAGGAAACATTTTCTAGTGTTGATTGCAAATTATATTCTCAGTTTGCTAATTTATTGAAATGGTAAAGTTTAAAAAGAAGTTCAAAGAACAGCAACAGAAAACAAGCTGATGGTACAAACACAGTTACTGCCAAACAAAGCTGCTTTAAACTTTACTTTTTCCAATAGTATCATTCATAATCATTTCTAGTTGTGATATATTTGTCTAAATAAAAGATCAGACTCCTGCTCCCTCGACATTAAAGCTTTTAAAACCACCTGGATTTTCTTTTAAGTGTGCACCGCTTCGCGTTTCTGGGTTGAACGACATGCAGAACTCCGTAATGTTGCATGCTGTGTGCAATCAATTGGGACTGCCGTATTAAAAAAAGAATCCAACCAAGGTCCTTTACAAATGTGTCCACTGCTACTTGGTGTATGCAATAATGCAAGACTCGTTTGTCCTTCTCATCCCGAGCAGGAAGGAGTTAGCTTTGGTTGCTCGCAGCTTCAGACATCAAACTGCATTTCAAATGTGCAGATGAAGAAAATGTACTTTATTATTTATGCGTCATGAGAAAGATGTACAAATACAGCAGAAACAAAAGAAAGAGTGACGCCAACTTGAGTTGAGACTTTTTTTAATTAGCTTTATTAGTGGAAGAGACAGAAATGACAATTAAGACAGGAGATGTTTTATCCATTTACAGAAGAATTTAATATAAAACAACTGGAATAAAGAGATCAGCTACGACCTCGAGAGAGAGAGAGAGAGCGAGAGAGAGAGAGAGAGAGAGAGAGAGAGAGAGAGAGAGAGAGAATTTCACATATCGTTGGTGTCCTTGTTACTTCTGGCCGAGTTGGGAGAGCTGTGGAAGGAAGGAGAGGAAAGGTGAGACGGTCAAATGGCGGACTGTTCCTTTAATGTTGGTGTTGTACAGGTGGAGCGTCTCACCTGTTTGGTGAACTGAGCAGCGTTGGAGAGTTCGCTGCAGCCGTAAACAACCTTCTTCCCCTGTTTGAACTGAAGACACACAGAAAGTTAATCGTTTCCTGCTGCAGAACAAGAGAACCTTTGTTTCCATGTCATCGCAAACATGAAACAACAAGAGCACAGATCAGTTACAACATTACGTATACAAATTTCAAATAGTACACCGAGTACAAAGAAACAGCTTGCAGTAGTACAGCACCTTGGCGTAATCCACCAGGTTCTGGTACTCGATGTAGTTTCCTCCTCCGACCACGAACACGATGGCCTGAAACAAACACAGTGACCTGATGACTCTGCAGGAACAAAGTCCGTTCTTTAGGACGTCTACACATTCAAAGTGTTTCTCAGAGCTGAAGCTTAAAACCAACAAACATCACTGGGACAAACTCCTGCTAAAAACAAAAAACCTTTTTCAAAATAAAAGCCTTAAAGATCCCCTCGAATGAAAATCCAGTTGTGTCCATTTAGTGTTTCTTTAAATGCTACAAGAGAAATCATATAGTCACACACATGGCTGAGCATGTGGGGCGTTCACATCATTAGCATAATAAAACTCTGAAACGAGGAGCATCAGGACAGAAGAAGAACTGTAATGTCCCGGTCAAACCTCCAGAGAAGACTCGGGTTTGCAGCAGAACTTCAAGATATATCATTTTGATGAATAGAGTTAGTTTTCAGGGGTTAATGCCAGGAGAGGAACTTTAATAGATTATATGTGAAGATGTATTTTCACTCTGAATTCCTGAATTAACTAAAGAGACAGATTTCTGACGTTCAGCATCATTTCCTTTCCAACTTCTGTTTGTCCTGGAAGTAACTCTGACTCAATCAAACTTCAGTCCAGAAAACAGAAACTCTGCTCACCTCCTGAAACGGGTTCTTGTTCCTGGGAATGGAGCTGAAGAATAAGAGGAGAAAAGATGAAGAGATGAGATTTCTACCACTCGACAGCGAGGTGACAGAGGAGTGAGCAGCTCCACTGACACCGCCTGAACACGTCGGGACAATCAACTTATCAGCAGTGATTACAGACATGTGTTAGAGCGGTACCTCTCGCTGCCTCGGAGCATCTTTGGGTCGAAAGTATCGATAGTCGTCCGTTTCCTGTGAGAGACAGAAACATCAGTCAGACGTCCAAACAGCTGATTCATCATCAGGTCGCTTCCACGTCGACCATCTGCACACACACACACACACACACACACACACACACACACACACACACACACACACACACACACACACACACACACACACACACACACACACACACACACACACACACACACACACACACACACACACAAAGGGAATGTGCTCTTCTACTTCTTTCATCTTCATCCCAGTCTCATCTCCCGTCTCCCTCCTCCTCTCTCAGATTCCCAACAACAGGATCTTTGTTAGTCGTCTGAAACTGCAGACGCTGAGAAACCTGCAGAGTGAGTGTGTGTGTGTGTGTGTGTGTGTGTGTGTGTGCGTTCAGATGACTACATGAGCTGAATCAAAACTTTCCCTCATTCATCATCATCGATCTGTGTGTATTAAATAGTGTGTTGACAGGTTGTCACATGCGACTTTAACTCTGTGTGTGTGTAAAATATAATCCCCGTGGTTTATTTTGACTCAATCCCACCTACACCATCCTGCTGCTCCCAAAACTCCCGAGAACGCCAAATGTGGATTAGTCCGCCGCTGAAAATAGTCCCCAACAAATGCACCGTTTCTTACATAAGTAAGTACAGTGACCAGCTGCTTTACTAAATAACTGAGCCTTTTTATTTCTTTTATAAAACTATATATTTGTGTTTTTAAAGATTTCAGTAGGAACCAACAAACTTTGAGTCAGTATTGAGAGACGGACTAACTTCCTACACGTGTTCACAAACAGACACAAACTCACAGGGTTCGACTTCATCTCCATCAGGTTGTCCAGGATCCGAGTGACGGGGAGGTTCTGGAAGACATCAACAGATCATATGGTGTAACATTCAATCTGTTTATTTTAATGAAGCGTTGCTGGAGTTTTGAACTCTTCAAACTTTTCCGTGCACCTCGGAAGAACGAATCTCGCCTCCTGAAGCATTTATGTTGAAGTGACTTAAAACATAAGCAGCGTCCATCCAAACCTCATCTGTGTACGTCATTTGTATCGTATGAACTTTGACAAGTGTTGCTGTTTATAATCTGTATTTCCACCAGTGATGCTCTAAAGTCATCTCGTCTTTGTTCAAACGGTTTAGATGAACTACAGTTTGTTTTGTTCTCACCGAGCAGTGTGTGTGTGTGTGTGTGTGTGTGTGTGTGTGTGTGTGTGTGTGCGTGCGTGTGCGTGTGTGTAATGATTATAAATGACTTCATGTTGGCGCCCGTTTCACCATCATCATCATTATCATCATCATCGCAGCTGTGCAGTAACGCGGGGTAAACTTAGCGTGCAGAAGCTGCTCTGAATAAGCCGGCTGCTCTCAGGTGAAGACGTACAGCCGAGGACGGAGGAATGTTTGGAGGCTGGATGCCAACAGTTACAAGGGGACGTGCCGCCGTGTTGGATGAGTGTCAACAGGAGGGAAGACACGAAGAAAGAAAAGGTCTCATAAATCATGTGGAAGGAGAAGAGATGAGGATCGCAGTCGTTCTCCTCCAACATGGCGGCTGGTCACAAAGACTTTCTCTCCCGACTATTGATCGCTGGCTCGTTTCAGTTTATACGTGTGATGGTCAAAAGAGAAAAGAAGACCTTGGAAAGGACCTGACCCCTCGCCCGATCCCAGATCGATGCCTTTACCTTTAAAATGTACAACATGACGGCGTAGACGAGCAGCCCTATAACAGTCCTGCTAGCACTCGATGTACAGTTTGACCTCCGACCTTATGGCTGCAGAGAATCTGAGCATGAAATGATTTATTAATAACTTTTAGAAAGTGCCGTTTTCTTGGCTGCAGCTGATGTGTGAATGAACTTGTTTGGCTTTTCCAGCAGTAGAAAGACTTTTACTCACATGTTGTTTTAGTACCAGGTTCTTCACTCCCTCCATGACGAACTGGGAGCCACTATTCATCACTCTGGAAAACAGCCTGCAGAGGACGGAGGAAACAAGGGGGGGGGGGGGGGGAGAAGGGGGAGATTAGGAGGGAGGAGGAGGAGGAGGAGGAGGAGGACAGGGTTAGGCTGGTAGTCTGAACACAACCCCTGTTTCGACTAAATTAATAAAAATACTGTTCCTGATACTAATAATACTGCTGACACCACACTTTCTGCTTCTGCTGCAATTAATATTATTATTCTGGAAAAACTATTACAAGGTGATAATGTTTGGTTTTCTTTTAACTGTTTTAGATTCAGAGGTGTTTATGAGAGTTGCATTTTAATTGACACTTAACTTTTATTGAGAGTTTAAAAAATTATACTATGTAACATTTCCATATTAAAAAGTCTAAAAAACAACCAGATGTACATTTTGTTGAGTCGTGTCCTTACATTAACCCAAACAAATCCATAATTGTATTTTTATTAAAAAGGCAACGGTCCGTTTCATTTAGTTGCCTGTAGCAGCGTCGTCTCCCCGATATTAGAAAATATTACGTAACATTGGAAAGACAGTTTTAATTGATCATATTTCTCAGCTGCAGCAGCTTCATGAGGTAAGACCTCATATTTCCACCAGACGACTGAATCACATCCAATAAACACACTAAATATAGCTTAATAACATGTTTTGGAATATTCTAGTGTGCATTTATACAATTAAAGAAGTTTAAAACCAGCTTAACCTCTTACAGTGTGGGGGGGGGGGGGATTTACCCGAAAATACCTAATAAGGACATACCCAAAGTCAATTATAAGCTGCTCTTCAACCATTTGCACCATATGCATGGTTTTAGTCTCATTCAAATGATAACATGTTCAGAATCACTCCAAGTGCTTCTGCACTGAGTAATAGGTGGTCGGAATATATTCAATTTGAAGAAAATAAACTCTGTTTTTGTTGAAAAAGATGCCTGAAGATGAGAACAGCTGGAACATAGCATCAAGTGTTGAACTTATTAAGAGTAAGAGTAACACGAGGCGTTCACAAGCTGTGCAATTTGGAGATATTATAATATTTATTAATAAAATATTATTTGTATTGCTCATAAATAACTATTATATTCCCTGTTAGTAGTAATGACACAGAAGTAAGTGAAGAATAAACACATTTGTTGTAATAGTTTTGTGCTTTTTTTATTTATTTTTATGAACTTGAATATAATAAATACATAAAACATTTGTAAAAAAACATTGAATCAAAATTCTCCGTATTTCATTGGCTACACGAGACTCGGTTGCTACAAGAGGGCTGGCACTTCCTTATCAGGTTGACACTGATTGGCTATTGAAGGCTGTAGATAAGGCATGGGAAGCTCCGATTGGCTCAAATGAGATGTCAATCGAACGCATTTTGGAATGAAGCGCTCGGAGCTGCAGACACGGCAAAATAAAACTCCTGGAGGGTCCGCACGGTAAGAGGTTAAAGCTAAATATGTCACAACATTTCTCATGTTACAAACTCACCCCATGGGTTTCACTCCACTGTTGACGTAGTTGGCCGGGGTGGCGGCCATCTTGGTAAACGCTCTGAAAAAGAGGAGAGGAAACCAGAATGACTGAATTACACTCTGTCAGTTTTATCATCCAGACAATAGATCAAAGATGTGACTGTAAGCTGCTCGAGGACATGGATCCAGGAGCGCCACTAAAGCCGCTCGAGTGAGCCGAACAAAAGAAGATCATCGGAGGCTCGGATGATACAAAAATGATGTTAACAGACTTACTTCCACTGTTTGATGTAGTTGAGAGGTGAAAGGTCGCAGCCTGCGTCCAACAGAGCCGTCTTATACTGCTCCAAGTCCGACTGAAACACACACACACACACACACACACACACACACACACACACATTAGACAATACACTCTGGTAACAGGCAACGATAACACAACAACATGAAAGAACCAGATGCCTCAAAGACCTGTTGTTATTACAGTTAGTCATGTGCAACTAATTAAAGACTTTTATTGAGCATTTCTCTCTCGTTTGGAAAAATAATTATCCTCACACTCTGTAAACATAAAACGGCTGCAATTAACAATTATTTTCAATATCTATTATTTGCAGATTATTTTCTCGATTCATTGAAATTCTAAATACATTTTAGCTCGTTAGTGTAACTGTGCTTTTAGCATATTTCATGTTGTTGTTACTTAAAGACTCATTTTGAAAAATGTATTGGATACTGTTTCTGTTGATGTCAGGTGTGTTCCTTAACACGCCACGCCACGCCACGCCACGCCACGCCACGCCACGCCACGCCACCTCAAACAGTGTCAACTTCTGTGGTTTCATTCACAAAATCCTCGTCAAACCAGCTTGAAGCTGTCGTTTCAGACGTCTTTCTGTGCCGCCGAGGAACCATCACATCACATATTTGCACTGCAGGACTAAAAATGGTCCTATTTCGAACGCGCAGCTGGTAAAAGGTGACGTCTGGTGCATCATCTACTTTAATAAGCTCCTGACATGCAACTCAGCGGCAGAGATTACACAACTGCTGAGCCACGTGAAAGTGTGGCTGTGTGTTTTCGTAAGACTGAAATCCCACCACATCAGGCAGAAACTCGAGCAGCACTCTAGAGACTCTGCAGAAGGTAGGGGGGGGGGGGGGGGAGGAAAGGGTGAGAGAGAGGGCTGAGAGGGGGAAACGGATCAAAAGGAGGGAGAGGAAGAGAAAAGAGACAAGAAAGAAACAGACAGGAGGCCAAGAGCTGGTCACAGAGGGAGAGGGATGACCACAGATGACAGGAAGAGAGAGAGCGGGGGTGGTGATGGAGGGTGAGGGGTTAATCCCGCTGTGATCCATCTCTCAGGTGGATGAAAGAGGAATGAAAAAGTGAGGCTCATTTCTTGGCAGAGGGGAGAGTTGTTACACCATCCGTCAGCAGAGGAAGCCGAGGACGAACTGGAGATCTGAGCAGACGAAGAGAATCGCAGCGTCGCCGCGAAGACCTCAGTGTGACACAGGAGGAGCCTTCACACTCCGTGTGTGTGTGTGTGTGTGTGTGCAAGAGGCTCTCTGATGGCGGCATCGACTGTCTTTAACCTTCTGAAACACACATCTGACAGCCACGCACAAGTCACAGAGCGCAGGTGTTAAAGTAGGCGGGGTTTGACCCGGTCATCATCATAGTCTTCTTTCCATGACGAAAATGGAGAAAACTAAATAAAAAGGTAACCATGGGAAACCAGAACTACAAATAAAAAGTCAAATCCGTAACAGATTGGACGCAACAGTCTGGGAAAAACAGCTTAGAAATATTTATGCGTCTCCGTCGCTGACCAGACTTCTGCAGCATTGTTTATACGTATACGGTGAAGTCTTGGCTGTTGTACGCACGCTGACTGATCACTGACTGAAGAATTGAGACGGATTGTTTAAAGTATTTCTGCAGGCGTAAGAAACGCAGCGGCTGCTGGAGGCCTGGACCTGGAGATCACTGGAAACTTCAGCGCAGCGCTCTGCAGGCGTTCTCTGCTCTTGACTGATGCGAACACTAACTGGAGTTCAGGGAGTTGTTTTTTTTAAAACCTGTGGACTAGTCTGTGGATATAATAACAATCACAGTCGCTGTCATTTCATAAAGGATGAGAGACGCCGTTTATCTGCCAAACTAAACCTGATCCAGCTGTGTTCCTTTTACAGTGACCAGGTCTTTGTTTCCCCGAGAGGAACTTGGCGCTTCGGCTCGATCCTCTTTGTTCTATCATTATGGCTCATAATGAAATTAGGAAGACCGTAGAGCCAAGAAGATGCTTCTCATAAAGCCCGACCAATATGTGTCCGTTGATGGGCACAGCTGACTTGAAACCATCTGTCGAAACCATTTCTCCTGTTTGCCAACCCACAGCTGGTGATGTAAGGGTCCCCTGTGCGGTGCAGTTTGAGCGTCGGTGAAGCAGCCAGGCTGATGGGAAGAGCTGGAGGTCTGACATCTGAGATGCCAAGTGAAGTTTTGTTTGTTTGAATTTGTCTAACGACCAAAATCTCAAGAGGAAATTCATCATTCCCAGAAAATAAGCATCAAGTGAGGTGAAACCACCGGTCTGATGCTTCGCCGGTCTTCAGCGGGATCCTGCAGACACACCTTCGCCGGATGAAACATCTGAATGGACATTTCATTCATAGCAACACTGTGTTGACGGCTGTTCAACCAACGTTTGTATGTTGACTTACAACAACTTGTACAGCTGGTTTGTGGCTCTTCATCCATCTCCATTTGTCACGGACGTAGCGTTGTAGCTATGCAGTAAAGTGTCTGTGTACGATTTCTAAGTTGATTTATAGACATAATAAACGGAATGAAAGTCACAATGAATCTAAAAACATGTGCATCATGTCTGCGTGTGAAGATTTGACGGAGAAGGAAAGAGATTATTTAGGAAAATTGCAGCACTCCTGCAATCAATCCGGCACCATAACACATAAACACACACACACACACACACACACACACACACACACACACACACACACACACACACACACACACACACACAACACTTAAAAAACTTATAGTGGTTTGAGTTTTAAACGTAGCTCCAACTCAACAGAGAATAAGCTGCAAAAGTAACTCCCTTATCGTAACATTAAAAACCAAACAAAAACGCACTACTGTGAATAAAACAGTCAAACCGCTGGCTCCTGACCTTTGACCTTAACGGTACAATAGGTCCGTTTGCTCCAAAGAATAGAGCATTGTCGTGTTTTGTTTTTAAATTCCCCTCTCCTCGGATCTGTTTTGTTCCTGGGAGTAAACACTGAAGCAAAGAAGGATCACAGAAAGTTCTCCCAGGAGTGACAGTTCTCTTCTTCAGTGTGAGGTTTTATTTTGGCAGAACTGAACCAAAGTGGGACAACAAGCTAAACCTCAACCCTCACATCACAGAGTCACCGCTGGATCATCTCTGCTGTCGCACAACTTCCAATGCATCTCATAAAACACTAAGTGTCCCCATGAAAACACCTTCTACTGCTGCCTCTCAGTGTACTTCTGCTTCTCTCGTGGGTTTATGATAATAGGGCTGATGTGTTCATGCTTTGTAAGGTGCACGAAGCTTTGAAGGACTTTAGTCCGTTTCAATGCAAGAAACGTCCACATTTACACCATACGTTTCACACCATCTGTGTTTGTCTTCCGAGTTCGATTTTCCGACACCAGCTCGCCAACATGTCACTTATCATCAGCTCACTTTAAAGTATTGGACGTGTGAGGGTCCTTCAACACGCCGCCAAGAAACACTTTCAAAAGCTCCCAAAGTGCAACAAAGTCTCAAGTCTCTAAAGCGGATTTTCTTAGAAATGAAGTGAAACCAACGGCTGTCTGGAAGGAAGGATGTGATCTGTAAACTATTCCATAAAGCGTAAAGGAAACTTTACACGCTTTGTCGTAGTTGTGCTGAAAGATGCGACATCACCAGTGACCTTCAAATGGCTGCGCTGGAGAACTTGAAGCTTGTTCGTCTGACATAAAACTTAAGACAAATCATTTTAGCTGCACCCGAGGTGTGTGGAGTCAATGTTCCTTTAAGACAATAACTTCCCAAAGATTTTACGCTTTATCATTCACGTTGTTTTGCGCAAACTGAAACAGAAACAGGTGAATGAAGACGCAGCTCGTGTACGCTGTAGCATCAAGAGGCCCAAACCAGGAACAACTGCTCCAGATGAGAAGTACACCTAAGTGTGTGGATCGAGCTTTCCACACATCTTCAATTAGCTACAGCAACGTACCCGAGCTCTGCTAATGTAAAAACACTGTCACCTCTGTGTTCAGTGAACTTCTCCTGAACGTCCTTTACTGACTTTAAGAGAACAAGTGAGACGTCAGAGCCAAGTGGTGAAGGTTACTGGTTAATTCTGTGCAGGGGTGTTTTGGTGACTCACATCGGTCTGGTCATGTGATGACAGCTCTAATGACTGACACACACACACACACACACACACACACACACACACACACACACACACACACACACACACACACACACAACCCCATCCATCACAGAGGTGGTTTGGACACGCTGACATATTTGGCGAAGACAAAGTGAAACGGATTTAACACACATTCCTTAACATGGAAAGTATTTGGATGTTGACGAAACGAAGCTGTATTTTACTCATGGATTTTATTAGATGCTCTTAGTTTGTTGTCAAAGAATTCATTGTTATGGCTTGCTGAAGATTCGGAAAAACGATACACATGGGAACAGCTTTGTCTACGTAATGTTTCAGCACTTCCAAGCTTCAAGATGTTCAAAGGCTCGTTGGAAAAGGTCGTGCTTAAGTACAACTCCAGAGGGCTTTAAGGGCTCAACTCCACTTTTAATGGATCCCACTAGTATCCGAGAACGCCTTCGAGCACTGAATGAAACCGTTATTATAATGTGATGGAAGCTGGCAACTGGGTTTACTCAATTTATTGTACGAGTTCTGAAATGAATAAAAAATAAATACAGTGTTACTATTTTGCTGAAGCTATTTTGCGGTCCAAAATGTCACAATCTGTGTGTGTGTGTGTGTGTGTGTGTGTTACCTCTGAAGGAGCCTGCTGAGCAGTGATGTAGTAGATGAGGAAAAGTCTCATTTTGTCTTCAGGGGTCCCGGCTGATAAACACAAACATTCACACACACTTTAGAGTTAGTTACTTTTACTGTAATACACAATCTGCTCTCTGTCGACTAACATGGCATGTGTGTGTGTGTGTGTGTGTGTGTGTGTGTACCATCTGGGTCACTGATGATATCCAGCAGAGATTTGTCTAAAGTCGACTTGCTCATCAGTTTCTCTTCGTACTCAAAGTAAACATCCAGTTTGCGACTCTGAGGACACAAACAATTTAATTTCATTTGAGTTTAATAACTGAATTAAACTCCATTGACGTCAGATTTACTATTTCACCAAGCAGGACTTGTTAACTAGCTCTCCTCCTGCCGATTGCAACAAGGATCTGTTGTTCATAAGATTGAAATAAACTTTCACCGAATTATGGAAAAACCCTTTTGATTTAGGAACAACATGAAACTTCCTCTGGACACGAAACGGGAACGCTTCGTACCTTGATGTGGTCGAGGACGGCCGTGGCGACGTTGGTGTGCAGGTCGATCAGCCTCTTCTTCTCCAGCAGCTCAGGCAGTGAGCTGCGACACACACACACACACACACACACACACACACACACACACACACACACACACACACACACACACACACACACACACACACACACACACACACACACACACACACACACACACACACACACACACACACACACACACACACACACACACACTTTGAGAAAGGAAACCATTGCAATCTGCAGCTGAACTGTTGTACCCCTGTCAATCCCATTTTACAGCTAAATTTAATTCTTGTGGAGACCGCAGGTTGTGTTTCATGGTTACAGATAAAAACAAGAAGCTCATTGTAATGTTGGATATCACAACCAAAGATCCGACCAGATGTTCGCTGGCTCGGAGCTCATCTGTCCTCTGAATGAATTATTTAGAAGTTATTGAGAAACCTTCTTACAGGCAACCAAAGATATTCACTGCAGAAGTTAAAACACTTGTCAACTTCCATTTCTTCTTATTATTTATACTACAGTGGCAATAGAGAAAAAACATATACACACACACACACACACACATATATATATATTATCCGTTTGAGTCATAGTATTATTTTGTCAAATGTAATTTAATCATAACTAAACTATTGCAGTTGTTTTCATATGTAGTTAGAAGCTGTGATGATGTCATGACGGTGACACTGATCTGTACCTGACAGCAGAGGTGAGTTTGGCTGTGTTGTCTGAAAGCATGCTGATGGCTCCTTCATCTTCTCCCTCTAAACCCTGAAGACACACGGACCAGTAGAGAATAACCAAACAATACTAAACTGGGATCATCTGTAACCCGCTGGACTCATGAGCCCGGGGACTTGAGGTTCCTCTAGGTCACCACAAGACGGCCATTTGTTGAGCATATTAACCACCGTGTTGTTTGTGTCTCACCATGATGCTCTTCAGGTGTTTGACCTCGTCCTCCTGGGCTCTGTAAGTGTCCAGCTCCTCCTGGACCGACTCCGCCACCTCTGGGAACGGACTGTAACGCACAACAATGTACGCTCAACTTCAAAACCAATGAATGAGCGCCTAGATTGGAAACTAGGACTCCACAAGGAGCCAATCTCAAAACTATAAAAGGATATAAAAGTGTATTAGAAGACACTTACATGCAGGGATGTTAATGTTAGCATGAATATTGTTTGTTAAATAGAGACACTTTGATACTGATGAGTTCACAACACAACAGAGCTGAACTGTCTTGAACTGGATAAAACACTATTCACAAAATGAGTAACGATAAGGACACTTAATATTTATAGTCTTTACCAAAACGTAATGAATTAAATACTATAAATCAAACACCTTCTTCTTCTTCTTCCAACCTTTCCTCCAGAAGAACTCACCTGCCCTTGTGTTTCTGCCAGAACTTGTCGGCACCAGTCAGGTCGTAGGTCTTTCTGTTCTTCTTCTTTGGTCTGGCGCCGGCAGGAGATGGCTCGCCCCCCGCCCCCTCCTCCATCACCACCCTGTTCAGTTGGTAGTCCTGGTGGACACACACACACACATTCATGAAGATTTGTTCCTCCTACTGTGAGGTGATCTTTGACTTTTGACTTCAAACGTGGTTGTTTTGGCCGGTTACAGCCCACAGTTCTGCCAGTACCTGCGAGTAGCTCATCAGAAACCCACGACTGACGCCGTTCTCTACTCTCAATTGTTTTTCCTGCTTTAAAAAAAAAAAAAGGTCTAAATGAGCTCTTTAAGTCCGATGAAGCTCTGTCGGGTTAAAGATATCTGGGACGAAGTCCAAAACAAAGACACCACAGAGGTTCCTGACAAGAGACGGGGAGAAGATCCTCAGCAGCGGATCATAATACCGCTGTTGCCATGGGAACAGCAGAGGGATGAGAGAGGAGTTTTAGTGTTGGGATCCCGCCTCCTGCTGGGTGGTAGACGGCTGTGTTCAGACCGTGACATGTTTATAGGAAAGAGAGGAGAGAGTGCCGCCATCTGGACCGGCCGTCGCAGTGGGAGCTGGCAAAACCGGGCCACAACAGAAACTAGATCAGTGTCTGGATTCTGAACCAGACGTAATGAGGAAAGAATCTCCAAAAAAGGGAGCGACGTCATTTCACCTGTTTCCAAAACAAAATGTTTGAAGTGTGCTTTTCTTGACTGATGCAGCGACAGTCTGACTCGGTTCAAGATGTTGACAGTCGATTGTAATTCATTCCTAAAACAAGGAATTATATATAAATAATATTATATTTTGTTTCCTTTGTAGGAAAACTGCTCTGCTGATCCCAGTAAGTAGAGGTGTGTGTGTGTGTGTGTGTGTGTGGATGAAGTGTTACATAACTCATCCATGTAACTCTACATTCCAGTGCTGTCAGCTTTAACCTCAGAAGCTGGCAGCACCCTGGCTCTGCATGAATTACTATACATGTCACACACACACACACTTAAAGATTAATAGGTCAATGTTTCAGTATCAATATTCTTTCTCAATAAACTTCATGATCAGACTCAAACCGACAGTGACTGTCCAAGTATTGTGTGTGTGTGTGTGTGTGTGTGTGTGTGTATCAAAGCCTGACATGAACTAAGTCCAAAAACTATTAAAAAAAAACATAAATGATTCACACGGTTGCTATGTGAGACACGTTCCTTCAATACCATGAACACACACACACACACACACACACACACACACACACACACACACACACACACACACACACACACACACACACACACACACACACACACACACACACACACACACACACACACACACACACACACACTGTCCTGCTGCCACACATACATAGTCCACAATAATTGCACTGTTTCCTCCTTTTTTAAAACATAAAACTATATATTAGTGTTTTTAAAGTAGGAACCAATGAGCTTGGAGCTGAGAACCACACACAGTATTGAGGGACGGACTAACACGTTGTTGACAATCAAACATTTCTAAAAAGTTAGCAAAAGAAAATGTAAAACGAAAACAATACATGTTTGCATCTTAGGCAGGAGTAAAGACCTTTTTGTAGCGTTTATTTTGAACATTTTCAGTGTTTAAATTCTTGTTTTCTTATACATCAATACAAAATGTGAGAGATGATTGACAGCTCACCAGGACGTCGTGGATCAGCGCCTGATAGGTCCAGGTGTGGTGAAGGGGCGTGGCCATGTCCACATTACGATCTGCCAGGACGAACAGAGGCCTCTGGAAACTGGAGAGGCGAAAAGAATCATTACACACAGAGGCCTGACCTGATATTGAAACCGCACTGCATTATTGGAAGTGGAGTTTCCTATGACCTCACACCGTTTCAGATTTATACTTTGTGACAGATATTTAACAGAGTGTTTACCTGAACTGTCCGGCGGCCATGTTGTCTCCAGTAAAGAGACTGTTTCTAGCGTCCCTCAGGTTCTCACGGAGCTTCTTATCCAACTTCTACAACACACACACACACACACACACACACACACACACACACACACACACACACACACACACACACACACACACACACACACACACACACACACACACACACACTTCAATGAAACTGTGAAAGTGATGTTTCTGTTTTCACGTAACTGTATGGGGCTGAGAACTGCATATTTACAAAAATACCAGACAATTGTTGGTTAATCCTATAAATTAAACACATGACATTAAAAGATGCTTCGTCATATTGAGGGAAATTTTATAATACAATTCCATTTTACCATAAATTAGTACTTAGAGTGATTTTCAACACAGTCAGATAGTAAAGTACAAAGCTACTGTCTTTTAAACGGTATATAAAATATTGTTACATCACTCCTAAACGCAGTAGTTGATTCCATTTGCTAACTAAATCCGTCGGTTAGCTTAGTGAAGCAAATTTTAGATCTTTGGATTAAATTTAAAGTGTTAAAACTACAAACATGTCTGCTTGTATCGTGTCTGAATTATTTACTTTTAAAAGAGACAGTAGAAGAGAAACCTGAATAAAAAGTTTGATGTTCTGTCATTGAACAAATGAGATTGGCTCACCACGGCAACCATCTCTGCTGCGTTTCCACGGGGACAGCGAATGATCGGCACCGCACCTGAACAACAACAACAACAACAACAACAACAACATGCACTTTAACCCATTTGTGCTCACAACTGAAATGAAGCAGAAATCTGAAAACATCAGTGAGTTTTTCTTTTGATACTATATTTAGTCTTTGAGCACATGACTGGCTCTTCTTTACATTTAATTATATTTAGGAACAGTAGAAACAGTAGTCCCGTGTGCCCAAAGACCAGTTATAGTATAAGAAAATGGCTGTAAGGGAAACTACACGGAGCACAATCACGTATTTGGTCTTTTTAACTCATAACAAGTTAAATATCAAAGATATTCACACATAAGAAAAGAAAATCCTGACTTTGATTATTGATAAAAGTGTGATTTTTGATGATCTAAACATTTCCAGTTGTACCGTTAGATACTTCACAGTGTGTCTGTGAACTTCAAGATGTTAGACCAATCAGAACAAATGTCTCCTTATCATACTAAATTAAGTCTTTGTTGAACACATGGAAATATTAAAGACAACGAAACAATCTCAAGGACTCCTCTGTGTTTTATCATCTATAAACTTCTAGAAGAAAATTTAGATTTTTAAATAAAGAGAATTAAAGAAGATTAAAGTAAACACTGCCACCTGGTGGACGGAAACAGAACTGCACTGAAAAGCTGCTTCAACCGGGATTACAAATCTTTTGAGTTTCAACAGTTTCTACTTAGGAAACATGATCCCGCTCCTCTCGTCTAATATACTTCAAATGTATATTCAATTCATTATATTCATTTGAGTGAATACATTTTAACAAGAAAATTGTATATATCCTAATAATAGTCATTGCTGTCCCGCACAATCACATCTGCAGTCCTACATCAGCTCAGACAAACTCACCCAGGGTGACGAAGAAACAGAAGAGACTGTCCACGATGGTGTCCATGATGGCCTCCATGTCTGTGTCCTTGATGTCTGGTCTGTTGATGGCTGAATGTGACACGTACAGGTGAGACGTACAGGTGACACGTACAGGTGACACGTCCAGGTGACACGTCCAGGTGACACGTACAGGTGACACGTACAGGTGACACGTACAGGTGACACGTATGATTTGTAGGAA
This sequence comes from Cottoperca gobio, assembly GCF_900634415.1. Taxonomy (NCBI): domain Eukaryota; kingdom Metazoa; phylum Chordata; class Actinopteri; order Perciformes; family Bovichtidae; genus Cottoperca; species Cottoperca gobio. Next base: position 3,285,794 of record NC_041376.1, read on the forward strand.
ATAAGCAAATCTTCTCTCGTCTTCAGTTGCACATTTGGTATTTAGGTAATCCGAAAGTAACAAAGTAATTAAATTACTTCAATATTGTGATACTGATTAGGTTACTGACTACGTTTTTTAACTGGTCATTAATAATTGCATCATAAAACATATTTAAAGTAACGCTCCCAACCCTGCGTGTGTGTTACCGTGGTAGGAGATGAGCTCTTTGTTTTGATGGCAGAGGGTGAACATGTCGTCTTCCAGAGTGATGAAGTTCAGGTACTGATCATACACCTGACACACACACACACACACACACACACACACACACACACACACACACACACACACACACACACACACACACACACACACACACACACACACACAGACGTTATTCATCAACCAGTGTTCCTGCTGACACTACAGAGTGCATAGGGGGGGGTTGGACACATAAAATGAATAACTCGGAGTAAAACAAGATTACATTTTTAACATAATATCGCGATACAGTATTGACATTTTCTTACACACCCTAATAATACTTCTACAATCCCACGATACTATATTACTTTACAAACTTAGATGAAATAACAGAATAATAAAATATATAATTCTGAGTTTTCTCTTCTTATCTAAATCTAAAAGAGCTCTGGCGCACCGACATATTATTATTAATACACAAAGAGATAAGAGTAACCATAGTAACCTTGGTGACTTGGGTGACAGCGTTAGCAGCCAGAGCAGCGCTGGCGATGTCCTCCAGTTTACTTCTGCTGATGGCAGAGATGAAGTTCAGACAGTACGACTCATACAGCTGGTTCCTCAGGTCCTACACACACACACACACACACACGAATCAATACGATGCTGTACAACACAAACGTGTAGGTTGAGAAAGTCAGATGGGGGGGGGGGGGGGGGGGTGTATATTCTAATGAACCTGGCATATCCTGTCGATGTTCTCCTCTGTGGGCATGACGAAGTAGATGGCTGGAACATCTGGGATCGGATCTCTGTCCGAGTGAAGCAGACTGAAAACAATAAACACACAAACTAAATGTACACGTTGTTTTAATGACAGCTGTAAATGATCAACTTAACTTAACAAACAGAGACAAGCGTTTCTATCTTTGTGAGGATGGGTTTGAGTTTTAGACCACCAGAAGACGGACATTGTTTATGCAAACATGCGCGTGTCTCTTACAGGTGCAGGGTGATGCCCATGTCTCTCAGCTCTTTGACAGACAGCAGAGGGGAGATGATGTCTTGGCCAAACCTGTCGTATATCAACACCTGCACACACAAACACACACAGAAGTTAAAGCACATAACAAAAAAATATATAACATAATATACAACATTGATTTTACTTTCATGTCAATTGGGAGAGATATTGAGTGCGTTGTTACCTTCCATACTGGCTCAGCTGCTGTGTTCTTCAGAGGAGGAGCGTTAAAGTTCAGCATTCGCTTCAGAGCGACTGCAGATACAAACACACACAAACTCTTTACAGCCCGAGAAACAAACAGCATGTGGGAGAAGAACTCTTCATTTCCTATTCTGTGCTACAATGTTGGGGTTAGGTGGACCGATGTTGTTGTCTATATATCTTAAATCAAGAGAAGAGAAACTCTGTCTGCAAACACTATTCTCATATAATCTTTTGAGTATAAACTAGATCACATACTAGGACCCAAGACCCACCCTACATTTACTTTGTAAGTCGCTGTTT